>NW_025533781.1:12500-312500 GCF_020615455.1 Coregonus clupeaformis
ATTTAATCTTAATTTTTAATTTAATTTAATTAATTTAATTAAAATAATAAATAATTTTTAATTTAATAATTAATAATTTAATTTTAATTTAAAATAATTTTAATTTTAATTTTAATTTAATTTTAATTAATTTAATTTAATTTTAATTAATTAATTTAACTTTAATTTTAATTTTAATTTTTTTAATTTTAATTTTAATTTTAATTTTAATTTTTAATTTTTAATTTTTAATTTAATTTTAATTTTTTAATTTTAATAATTAATTTAATTTAATTAATTTTAATTTTAATTTTAATTTTAATTTTTAATTTTTAAATTTTAATTTTAATTTTAATTTTTAATTTTAATTTTAATTAATAAATTATTTTAATTTTAAATTTAATTTTTAATATTTTTAATAATTAATTAATTTTAATTTAATTTTAATTTAATTTTAATTATTTAATTTTAAATTTTAATTTTAATTTTAATTTAAATTTTAATTTTAATTTTAATTTTAATTTTAATTTAATAATTAATTTAATTTAATTTAATTTTAATAATTTTAAATAATTTAATTTAAATTAATAAATTTTAATTTTAATTTTAATTTTAATTTTAAATTTTAAAAAATTAATTTAAATTAAAAATAATTAAATAATTTAAATTAATTTTAAAATTTTAAATTTTTAATTTTAATTTTAATTTTTAATTTTAATTTTCTAATTTAATAATTAATTTAATAATAATTTTAATTTTTAATTTTAAATTTTAATTTAATTTTTAATAATTTAATTTTTAATTAATTTAATAATTTTAATTTAACTTAATAATAATTTTAATTTCCTAACCCTAACTAATCCAACCCAACCCAATCCTAATAACCAATCCCAACCCAACCTCAAGTTCGTTTTAGGACCACTATTGTTTTCACTATATATTTTACTCTTGGGGATGTTATTCGGAAAACATAATGTTAACTTTCACTGCTATGCGGATGACACACAGCTGTACATTTCAATGAAACATGGTGATGCCCCAAAATTGCCTCTCGCTAGAAGCCTGTGTTTGAGACATAAGGAAGTGGATGGCTGAAAACTTTCTACTTTTAAACTCGGACAAAACAGAGATGCTTGTTCTAGGTCCCAAGAAACAAAGAGATCTTCTGTTAAATCTGACAATTCATCTTGATGGTTGTAAAGTCGTCTCAAATAAAACTGTGAAGGACCTCGGCGTACTCTGGACCCTGATCTCTTTTTGACGAACATATCAAGACTGTTTCAAGGACAGCTTTTTTTCCATCTACGTAACATTGCAAAAATCAGAAATTTTCTGTCCAAAATGATGCAGAAAAATTAATCCATGCATTTGTTACTTCTAGGTTAGACTACTGCAATGTTTACTTTTCGGCTACCGGATAAAGCACTAAATAAACTTCAGTTAGTGCTAAATACGGCTGCTAGAATCCCGACTAGAACCAAGAAATTTGATCATATTACTCCAGTGCTAGCTTCCTACACTGGCTTCCTGTTAAGGCAAGGGCTGATTTCAAGGTTTTACTGTTAACCTATAAAGCGTTACATGGGCTTGCTCCTACCTATCTTTCCGAGTTGGTCCTGCCGTACATACCAATACGTACGCTACGGTCACAAGACGAGGCCTCCTAATTGTCCCTAGAATTTCTAAGCAAACAGCGGGAGGCAGGGCTTTCTCCTATAGATCTCCATTTTTATGGAACAGTCTGCCTACCCATGTGAGAGACGCAGACTCGGTCTCAACCTTTAAGTCTTTACTGAAGACTTATCTCTTCAGTAGGTCATATGATTGAGTGTAGTCTGGCCCAGGAGGTGAAGGTGAACGGAAAGGCTCTGGAGCAACGAACAGCCCTTGCTGTCTCTGCCAGGCCGGTTCCCCTCTCTCCACTGGGGTTCTCTGCCTCTAACCCTGTTACAGGGGCTGAGTCACTGGCTTGCTGGTGCTCTTTCATGCCGTCCCTAGGAGGGGTGCGCCACTTGAGTGGGTTGAGTTACTGACGTGATCTTCCTGTCTGGTTGGCGCCCCCCTTGGTTTGTGCTGTGGTGGAGACCTCTGTGGGCTATACTCGGCCTTGTCTCAGGATTGTAAGTTGGTGGTTGAGGATATCCCTCTAGTGGTGCGGGGCTGTGCTTTGGCAGAGTGGGTGGGGTTATATCCTTCCTGTTTGGCCCTGTCCGGGTGTTTCTTCGGATGGGGCCACAGTGTCTCCGGACCGCTCCTGTCTCAGCCTCCAGTATTTATGCTGCAGTAGTTTATGTGTCGGGGGCTGGGGTTAGTTGGTTATACCTGGAGTACTTCTCCTGTCTTATCCAGTGTCCTGTGTGAATTTAAGTATGCTCCTCTCTAATTCTCTCGTTCTCTCTTCTCTCTGAGAACCTGAGCCCTAGGACCATACGTCAGACTACCGGGCATGCTGACACCTTGCTGTCCCCAGTCCGCCTGGCCTTGCTGCTATTCCAGTTTCAACTGTTCTGCCTCTGTGTTACTGAAACCCCTACCTGTCCCAGACCTGCTGTTTTCAACTCTTAATGATCGGCTATGAAAAGCCAACTGAGAGACCTGAGCCCTAGGACCATACGCTCGGGGACTACTGGCCGTGGTGACTCCTTGCTGTCCCCAGTCCGCCTGGCCTTGCTGCTATTCCAGTTTCAACTGTTCTGCCTGCGGATATGGAACCCCTACCTGTCCCAGACCTGCTGTTTTCAACTCTTAATGATCGGCTATGAAAAGCCAACTGAGATTTATTCCTGATTATTATTTGACCATGCTTGTCACTTATGAACATTTTTGAACATCTTGGTATGGTTCTGTTATAATCTCCACCCGGCACAGCCAGAAGAGGACTGGCCACCCTCATAGCCTGGTTCCTCTCTAGGGTTTCTTCCTAGGTTTTGGCCTTTCTAGGGAGTTTTCCTAGCCACCGTGCTTCTACACCTGCATTACTAGCTGTTTGGGGTTTTAGGCTGGGTTTCTGTACAGCACTTCGAGATATTAGCTGATGTACGAAGGGCTATATAAAATAAAATTGATTGATTGATTGATTGATAAACCCTCTTAAACCAACCCTAACCCTAACCCTAACCCTAACCCTAACCAATACACACATCATCAGAGAATTCCATACAGCTACCATAATCTTCACAACAGAATATCACAGTAGAAGAAAGACAAGCCATAGCTAAATTAAGGAAACACAAACATATAACTATAAAAACCAGCAGACAAAGGCTCAAAGATAATTATTATGGACAACCAACAGTACGTCTTTGAAGCTCACCGTTAACTCTCTAACACACAACACTATACCCTATTCTCTGCCTCTACACAGATCCAGACACAAATAAAAATTAGACACATAATATTAGATCTTTATAAAAAGAAATACAATACATATAGACAAAAAGGAATATCTAGATGGACCAGACTTACCCAGACAGAGACTCTTCTATCTCCTCCCTAAGATACATCAAACACCAGATACCTGGACAGTCCTTTTGAGGTCCCGAAGGGGAAGACCTATTGTGTCGGACTGTGGGAGTGAGTCCTCTCGCCAGCAGCGGAGTTTATTGACTATTTCTCCTCAACCCCATGTCACAAAGGCACCCCCAGCTACTCTGAAGGACACATACCACTTCATAGACACGCTTCACAACATTCCAGTCCCAGCAAACGCATACCTATTCACTATAGATATAGATTCTCTCTACACCAACATAGATATCTTGTCAGGTTTAGCAGCAGTGAAATCTGCACTCCGGAGATATCCAGATCCAGATAGACCAGACTCACACCTACAGCTTCTAGAGCTTGGATTAAGAAACAATGATTTCACATTCAATAATAAACACTACTTACAGATTCATGGGACGGCGATGGGCAAAAAGTTTGCCCCAGCCTATGCTAATATTTATATGGCGGACTGGGAGTTGACAGCCTTAGATAAATGCCCATTACGTCCCATGTTTTATAGACGATACCTGATGATATCTTCGGAGTGTGGGAACATGATCTGGTACATTTCAAAACGTTTATTGAAATACTCAATAACCATCACCCAACCATAACTGTTAAATATGTCATTCACCTACATACAATTAACTTCCTGGATACAACAATATTCTTTCCAGAGACTGACACACACATAGTCTTTACAAAGCAAAAGTATACTTTAAAGACACAGACACACATGCATTACTTCACAAGTCCAGTTATCACCCAAAACATACATTCACTGGTATTGTAAAATCACAACTCATTCGATTTCATAGATTATGTACACAACATAAAGAATTTAATCTAGCCACACAGACTCTTTTTAGTGCACTGAGAAAGAGGGGATATTCAAAGCGATCACTGAGGTAATAAGGCCAACACACTGGCGAAGCTTCACCCAGAACAGATTGCCTGATCCTCCTAACCCTACCTCTAACTCTTACCTTAACTAACCTAACCTAACCTAACCACTTAACTTCAACCTTAACCTAATTAATTAATTCAATTTAATTTTAATCCTAATTAACTTCAAATAAAACTTAATACCCTAACTTAACTTAATTTTAAGCTTGCCTAATTATTTTCTAATTTAATCCTAATCCTAATTAATTCTTTTAACTAACTAATCCTAATTCCTAACTTACTTTAAAACCTAACCCTTAACTTAATTCTAATTCCTAATTTTAACTTTAACTTAATTTAACTTTGACCCCCTTAAACTAACCTAACCCTAATCTCAACCTTAACCTTAAACTTAACCTCCATAACTCTCCCGGGAGAACTCTTGACCAGGTACTGACTCCTGACCTGGGGGAAACAGCCCACGCCTATCCCTATCCCTTTCCCGATTCTGGGTATGTATCCCTATCCCCCCATCCTATCCCGGTCCTCAACCCTCAGACCTTTTCCCAGACCCCCTGTTCCTATTTCCCCAACAGACACAGAACCACAGATTATACCCATTATCAGCACCTTCTCCGACGTAAACAGACTCCTTCACTCTAGACTAAAATTAGCTTTCACCCAAACACAACGCATATTCCCCCCACTTCAGGAATTCAGACCCATATCAGCTTTCCGTAGAAACCCCAATTTAAGGGATCTCTTAATTTTTGCAAAGTTTTCCAATAAACCTACTCCTAAACTACCCGTTGAACAACAGTATCATAGACAACTTTCACACATTCAAAATCCACATGCACAAACCTCCAGTCCTATTTTCACAACTCATGACCATCCATAGTACCAATATTGTCTATGCCATAACATGCACACTATGCCACAACATTTATATAGGAGAAACCGGTCACACAGTCCTGACACGCCTCAAACAGCACCTCTAAACAATTAGAAAATACATATTACAAACACACCTGGTCCAACATTTTCAGATTCACCCAACAACTTCCCTCATATTACCGGTCTGGAGATGAAATCCACTGGACCAGAGGCCAGAGAAAAGGGGCCGGAATCCAGGTGGATTTCAAAACTTAATACTTTGGCTCCACTGGGGATGAATATCAAGGAATAAATAAAAACATTAACACTTTTGAGTTCTCGAGACCGGGCAAAGGTGCAATAGGCCCGTCAACCTAAAGGTTTGAAACCAGTACAAACATAAACCCTCTTAAACCTAACCCTAACCCTAACCCCTAACCCTAACCCTAACCTAACCTAACCCTAACCCCTAACCCTAACCCTGTTAAATATGTCATTCACCACATACAATTACTTCCTGGATACAACAATATTCTTTCCAGAGACTGAAACACACATAGTCTCTTTACAAACAAAAGTATACTTTAAAGACACAGACACACATGCCTTACTTCACAAGTCCAGTTATCACCCAAAACATACATTCACTGGTATTGTAAAATCACAACTCATTCAATTTCATAGATTATGTACACAACATAAAGACTTTAATCTAGCCACACAGACTCTTTTTAGTGCACTGAGAAAGAGGGGATATTCAAAGCGATCACTGAGGTACATAAAGGCCAACACACTGGCGAGCTTCACCCAGAACAGATTGCCTGATCCTCCTAATCCTACCTCTAACCCCTAACCTTAACCCTAACCTAACCTAACCTTAACCCTACCCTAACCTAATTCTAACCCTAACCAACCTTAACCTTAACCCTAACCTTAACTTTTAATTCTACCTAACCTAATCCTAACCTTAACCTTTAACCTTAACCTTAACTAACCTTACCCCTAACATTAACCCTAACCTTACTTTCTAACTTTAACCCTAACCTTACCCTCTAACCTTAATCCTAACCTTAACTTCTTAACCCTAACCCTAACCCACCTTAAAAGCACATCCATGGACATCTGCGGCCTCCCAGGAGTACAGCAAAACAAACCCCAGCTCCCACGACATTACCTTCTCCACATACAGAATTGGACAGGGGTGTCCAATTGAGTTTTTATCCTAGTACCTAACCCTAACCCTTAACTCCTAACCCCTAACCCTAACCTTAACTTTACTTCTAACCTTAACCTTAACTTTAACCTTAACCCCAACCCTAACTCTAACCCTAACCCTAACCTCAACCTCAACCTTAACCTTAAACTTAACCTCCATAACTCTCCCCGGGAGAACTCACACAGAACCACAGATTATACCCATTATCAGCACCTTCTCCGACGTAAACAGACTCCCTTCACTCTAGACTAAAATTCGCCACCCAAACACAACGCACATTCCCCCCACTTCAGGAATTCAGACCCATATCAGCTTTCGTAGAAACCCCAATTTAAGGGATCTCTTAATTTTTGCAAAAGTTTTCCAATAAACCTACTCCTAAACTACCCGTTGAACAACAGTATCATAGACAACTTTCACACATTCAAAATCCACATGCACAAACCTCCAATCCTATTTCACAACTCATGACCATCCATAGTACCAATATTGTCTATGCTATAACATGCACACTATGCCACAACATTTATATAGGAGAAAACGGTCACACGGTCCTGACACGCCTCAAACAGTACCTCTACACAATTAGAAAAAACATATTACAAACACACCTGGTCCAACATTTTCAGATTCACCCAACAACTTCCCTCCATATTACCGGTCTGGAGATGAAATCCACCTGGACCAGAGGCCAGAGAAAGCGGCCGAATCCAGGTGGATTTCAAAACTTAATACTTTGGCTCCACTGGGGATGAATATCAAGGAATAAATAAAAAACATTAACACTTTTGAGTTCTCAAGACCGGGCAAAGGTGCAATAGGCCCGTGCAACCTAAAGGTTTGAAAAGTTTTTGCTACTTTTCTCAACAACATTGATGCCCTGAATTTAGCAGGTGCTATCGTCTTGGAAAGGAGTTGCTGTGCGTTTTTGCTGCCAACTTTACTTTATTTTGCTAGCTGACAACTTTATGTTTTTTTTGTTTTGTTTTGTTTTTAATTACCGTTTATATTTTTAGTTTTTCCATCGCAACTTTTTTCCTCATTCAACTTTTTTCACTCCGGACGCTTTATCTGGACATGGTTCGTCAACATCTTCAACAGCCGAAGCTAAGTAGTAACATTAACATGATGTCTTCTAATTGCAGTCGCTGTACTCATAATATACAGGAGAACGATCGCCTTACGGCGAGAATAGCTGTGCTACAAGCCCAGCTTCAGACGCAATCGTTAGGCAAGGGTAATTTCAGTGTAGGAAAGGAAGAAACAGCGTCTGTGCCACCAGTAAGTACAGATAGTAACGTTAGTATAAATCCCCCGCACAGTCCCCGCAGCCGGACAACTTTCTCATGGCTTCTGGAGGGAAATACTGTTGGAATGCTCAACCGTGTCGCTCATTCAGCCGACAGAAACTTTCAACCGGTTTTCCCATTATGTAGCGAGTCGGAGTCTGAGTCTGAGTCTTCTCTTGTCTCTACCCTCCCGCTACGCGGGGTCTGGAGACGCCGAAGGCTCCCACCATTAGCTCTGACAAATTGAAAACCCTAGTCATTGGCGACTCCATTACCCGCAGATAGACTTAAAACGAATCACCCAGCGATCATACACTGTTTACCAGGGGGCAGGGCTACCGACGTTAAGGCTAATCTAAAGATGGTGCTGGCTAAAGCTAAAACTGGCGAGTGTAGAGAGTATAGAGATATTGTTATTCACGTCGGCACCACCGATGTTAGGATGAAACAGTCAGAGGTCACCAAGTGCAACATAGCTTCAGCGTGTAAATCAGCTAGAAAGATGTGTCGGCATCGAGTAATTGTCTCTGGCCCCCCTCCCAGTTAGGGGAGTGACGAGCTCTACAGCAGAGTCTCAGCACTCAATCGCTGGTTGAAAACTGTTTTCTGCCCCTCCCAAAAGATAGAATTTGTAGATAATTGGCCCTCTTTCTGGGACTCACCCACAAACAGGACCAAGCCTGACCATGCTGAGGAGTGACGGACTCCATCCTAGCTGGAGGGGTGCTCTCATCTTATCTACCAACATAGATAGGGCTCTAACTCCTCTAGTCCCACAGTGAAATAGGGTGCAGGCCAGGCAGCAGGCTGTTAGCCAACCTGCCAGCTTAGTGGAGTCTGCCAATAGCACAGTCAGTGTAGTCAGCTCAGCCATACCCATTGAGACTGTGTCTGTGCCTCGACCTAGGTTGGGCAAAACTAAACATGGCGGTGTTCGCCTTAGCAATCTTATTAGGATAAAGACCTCCTCCATTCCTGCCATTATTGAAAGAGATCGTGATACCTCACATCTCAAAATAGGGTTACTTAATGTTAGATCCCTCACTTCAAAGGCAGTCATAGTCAATGAACTAATCACTGATCATAATCTTGATGTGATTGGCCTGACTGAAACATGGCTTAAGCCTGATGAATTTGCTGTGTTAAATGAGGCCTCACCTCCTGGTTACACTAGTGACCATATTCCCCGTGCATCCCGCAGAGGCGGAGGTGTTGCTAACATTTACGATAGCAAATTTCAATTTACAAAAAAAATGGCGTTGTCTTTTGAGCTTCTAGTCATGAAATCTATGCAGCCTACTCAATCACTTTTTATAGCTACTGTTTACAGGCCTCCTGGGCCATATACAGCGTTCCTCTCTGAGTTTCCTGAATTCCTATCAGACCTTGTAGTCATAGCAGATCATATTCTAATTTTTGGTGATTTTAATATTCACATGGAGAAGTCCACAGACCCACTCCAAAAGTCTTTCGGAGCCATCATCGACTCAGTGGGTTTTGTCCAACATGTCTCTGGACCTACTCACTGCCACAGTCATACTCTGGACCTAGTTTTGTCCCATGGAATAAATGTTGTAGATCTTAATGTTTTTCCACAAAATCCTGGACTATCGGACCACCATTTTATTACGTTTGCAATCGCAACAAATAATCTGCTCAGACCCCAACCAAGGAGCATCAAAAGTCGTGCTATAAATTCTCAGACAACACAAAAATTCCTTGATGCCCTTCCAGACTCCTTCTGCCTACCCAAGGACGTCAGAGGACAAAATCAGTTAACCACTTAACTGAGGAACTCAATTTAACCTTTGCGCAATACCCTAAAATGCAGTTGCACCCCTAAAAACGAAAAACATCTGTCATAAGAAACTAGCTCCCTGGTATACAGAAAATACCCGAGCTTTGAAGCAAGCTTCCAGGAAATTGGAACGGAAATGGCGCCACACCAAACTGGAAGTCTTCCCGACTAGCTTGGAAAGACAGTACCGTGCAGTACCGAAGAGCCCTCACTGCTGCTCGATCATCCTACTTTTTCCAACTTAATCGAGGAAAATAAGAACAATCCAAAATTTCTTTTTGATACTGTTGCAAAGCTAACTAAAAAGCAGCATTCCCCAAGAGAGGATGGCTTTCACTTCAGCAGTAATAAATTCATGAACTTCTTTGAGGAAAAGATCATGACCATTAGAAAGCAAATTACGGACTCCTCTTTGAATCTGCGTATTCCTCCAGGGCTTAGCTGTCCTGGATCTGCACTATCTCTGCGAGGGCCTGGGATCGGGAGAGACACTTAAGTGTTTTAGTACTATATCTCTTGACACAATGATGAAAATAATCATGGCCTCTAAACCTTCAAGCTGCATACTGGATCCTATTCCTACTAAACTGCTGAAGGAGCTGCTTCCTGTGCTTGGCCCTCCTATGTTGAACATAATAAACAGCTCTCTATCCACCGGATGTGTACCAAACTCACTAAAAGTGGCAGTGATAAAGCCTCTCTTGAAAAAGCCAAACCTTGACCCGGAAAATATAAAAAAACTATCGGCCTATATCGAATCTTCCATTCCTCTCAAAAAATTTTTAGAAAAAGCTGTTGCGCAGCAACTCACTGCCTTTCTGAAGACAAACAATGTATACGAAATGCTTCAGTCTGGTTTTAGACCCCATCATAGCACTGAGACTGCACTTGTGAAGGTGGTAAATTACCTTTTAATGGCGTCAGACCGAGGCTCTGCATCTGTCCTCGTGCTACTAGACCTTAGTGCTGCCTTTGACACCATCGATCACCACATTCTTTTGGAGAGACTGGAAACCCAAATTGGTCTACACGGACAAGTTCTGGCCTGGTTTAGATCTTACCTGTCGGAAAGATATCAGTTTGTCTCTGTGAATGGTCTGTCCTCCGACAAATCAACTGTACATTTCGGTGTTCCTCAAGGTTCCGCTTTTAGGACCACTATTGTTTTCACTATATATTTTACCTCTTGGGGATGTTATTCGAAAACATAATGTTAACTTTCACTGCTATGCGGATGACACACAGCTGTACATTTCAATGAAACATGGTGAAGCCCCAAAATTGCCCTCGCTAGAAGCCTGTGTTTCAGACATAAGGAAGTGGATGGCTGAAAACTTTCTACTTTTAAACTCGGACAAAACAGAGATGCTTGTTCTAGGTCCCAAGAAACAAAGAGATCTTCTGTTAAATCTGACAATTCATCTTGATGGTTGTAAAGTCGCTCTCAAATAAAACTGTGAAGGACCTCGGCGTTACTCTTGACCCTGATCTCTCTTTTGACGAACATATCAAGACTGTTTCAAGGACAGCTTTTTTCCATCTACGTAACATTGCAAAAATCAGAAATTTTCTGTCCAAAAATGATGCAGAAAAATTAATCCATGCATTTGTTACTTCTAGGTTAGACTACTGCAATGTTTCATTTTTCCGGCTACCCGGATAAAGCACTAAATAAACTTCAGTTAGTGCTAAATACGGTTGCTAGAATCCTGACTAGAACCAAGAAATTTGATCATATTACTCCAGTGCTAGCTTCCCTACACTGGCTTCCTGTTAAGGCAAGGGCTGATTTCAAGGTTTTACTGTTAACCTATAAAGCGTTACATGGGCTTGCTCCTACCTATCTTTTCCGAGTTGGTCCTGCCGTACATACCAATACGTACGCTACGGTCACAAGACGTAGGCCTCCTAATTGTCCCTAGAATTTCTAAGCAAACAGCGGGAGGCAGGGCTTTCTCCTATAGATCTCCATTTTTATGGAACAGTCTGCCTACCCATGTGAGAGACGCAGACTTCGGTCTCAACCTTTAAGTCTTTACTGAAGACTTATCTCTTCAGTAGGTCATATGATTGAGTGTAGTCTGGCCCAGGAGTGTGAAGGTGAACGGAAAGGCTCTGGAGCAACGAACAGCCCTTGCTGTCTCTGCCAGGCCGGTTCCCCTCTCTCCACTGGGGTTCTCTGCCTCTAACCCTGTTACAGGGGGCTGAGTCACTGGCTTGCTGGTGCTCTTTCATGCCGTCCCTAGGAGGGGTGCGTCACTTGAGTGGGTTGAGTTACTGACGTGATCTTCCTGTCTGGGTTGGCGCCCCCCTTGGTTTGTGCTGTGGTGGAGACCTCTGTGGGCTATACTCGGCCTTGTCTCAGGATTGTAAGTTGGTGGTTGAGGATATCCCTCTAGTGGTGCGGGGGCTGTGCTTTGGCAGAGTGGGTGGGGTTATATCCTTCCTGTTTGGCCCTGTCCGGGGTTTCTTCGGATGGGGCCACAGTGTCTCCGGACCGCTCCTGTCTCAGCCTCCAGTATTTATGCTGCAGTAGTTTTGTGTCGGGGCTGGGGTTAGTTGGTTATACCTGGAGTACTTCTCCTGTCTTATCCAGTGTCCTGTGTGAATTTAAGTATGCTCTCTCTAATTCTCTGTTCTCTCTTCTCTCTGAGAACCTGAGCCCCTAGGACCATACGTCAGGACTACCGGGCATGCTGACACCTTGCTGTCCCCAGTCCGCCTGGCCTTGCTGCTATTCCAGTTTCAACTGTTCTGCTCTGCGGTTACGAAACCCCTACCTGTCCCAGACCTGCTGTTTTCAACTCTTAATGATCGGCTATGAAAAGCCAACTGAGAGACCTGAGCCCTAGGACCATACGTCGGGACTACTGGCCGTGGTGACTCCTTGCTGTCCCCAGTCCGCCTGGCCTTGCTGCTATTCCAGTTTCAACTGTTCTGCCTGCGGATATGGAACCCCTACCTGTCCCAGACCTGCTGTTTTCAACTCTTAATGATCGGCTATGAAAAGCCAACTGAGATTTATTCCTGATTATTATTTGACCATGCTTGTCACTTATGAACATTTTTGAACATCTTGGTATGGTTCTGTTATAATCTCCACCCGGCACAGCCAGAAGAGGACTGGCCACCCCTCATAGCCTGGTTCCTCTCTAGGTTTCTTCCTAGGTTTTGGCCTTTCTAGGGAGTTTTTCCTAGCCACCGTGCTTCTACACCTGCATTACTAGCTGTTTGGGGTTTTAGGCTGGGTTTCTGTACAGCACTTGAGATATTAGCTGATGTACGAAGGGCTATATAAAATAAAATTGATTGATTGATTGATTGATAAACCCTCTTAAACCTAACCCTAACCCTAACCCTAACCCTAACCCTAACCAATACACACATCATCAGAGAATTCCATACCGCTACCATAACTTCACAACAGAATATCACAGTAGAAGAAAGACAAGCCATAGCTAAATTAAGGGAAACACAAACATATAACTATAAAACCAGCAGACAAAGGCTCAAAGATAATTATTATGGACAACCAACAGTACGTCTTTGGAAGCTCACCGCCAACTCTCTAACACACAACACTATACTCCCTATTCCTGCCTCTACACAGATCCAGACACAAATAAAAATTAGACACATAATATTAGATCTTTATAAAAAGAAATACAATACATATAGACAAAAGGAATATCTAGATGGACCAGACTTACCCAGACAGAGACTCTTCTATCTCCTCCCTAAGATACATCAAACACCAGATACCTGGACAGTCCCTTTTGAGGTCCCGAAGGGAAGACCTATTGTGTCGGACTGTGGGGAGTGAGTCCTCGCCAGCAGCGGAGTTTATTGACTATTTCCTCAACCCCATGTCACAAAGGCACCCCAGCTATCTGAAGGACACATACCACTTCATAGACACGCTTCACAACATTCCAGTCCCAGCAAACGCATACCTATTCACTATAGATATAGATTCTCTCTACACCAACATAGATATCTTGTCAGGTTTAGCAGCAGTGAAATCTGCACTCGGAGATATCCAGATCCAGATAGACCAGACTCACACCTCCTACAGCTTCTAGAGCTTGGATTAAGAAACAATGATTTCACATTCAATAATAAACACTACTTACAGATTCATGGGACGGCGATGGGCAAAAAGTTTGCCCCAGCCTATGCTAATATTTATATGGCGGACTGGGAGTTGACAGCCTTAGATAAATGCCCATTGCGTCCCATGTTTTATAGACGATACCTGGATGATATCTTCGGAGTGTGGGAACATGATCTGGTACATTTCAAAACGTTTATTGAAATACTCAATAACCATCACCCAACCATAACTGTTAAATATGTCATTCACCCACATACAATTAACTTCCTGGATACAACAATATTCTTTTCCAGAGACTGACACACACATAGTCTCTTTACAAACAAAAGTATACTTTAAAGACACAGACACACATGCATTACTTCACAAGTCCAGTTATCACCCAAAACATACATTCACTGGTATTGTAAAATCACAACTCATTCGATTTCATAGATTATGTACACAACATAAAGAATTTAATCTAGCCACACAGACTCTTTTAGTGTACTGAGAAAGAGGGGATATTCAAAGCGATCACTGAGGTACATAAAGGCCAACACACTGGCGAAGCTTCACTCAGAACAGATTGCCTGATCCTCCTAATACTTCTAATTTCTAACTCTAATCCTAAAACCTTAACCCTAACTTTAATTTAATCCTTAACCTAATAACTTAATTTAACCTTAACTTAATTTAATCCTAACTTAATTTCTAACCTTACCTAACTTAACCCTAATTCATTTTTAATTTAATTAATCTTAATTCTTAACTTATTTGCAAAACTCTAATTCTAACTAATTTTAACTTTAACTAACAATTAATTATTTCTAACTTAACTTTAATTCTAACCTAATTTTAACTTCCTAACCTTAACCCTGAACCTTAACCCTAACCCTTAACCCCAAACCTAACCCTAACCCTAACCTCAACCTTAACCTTAAACTTAACCTCCATAATTTCTTCGGGAGAACTCTTGACCAGGTACTGACTCCTGACCTGGGGGAACAGCCCACGCCTATCCCTATCCCTTTTCCCGATTCTGGGTATGTATCCCTATCCCCCCATCCTATCCCGGTCCTCAACCCTCAGACCTTTTCCCAGACCCCCTGTTCCTATTCCCCCAACAGACACAGAACCACAGATTATACCATTATCAGCACCTTCTCCCGACGTAAACAGACTCCTTCACTCTAGACTAAAATTAGCTTTCACCCAAACACAACGCACATTCCCCCACTTCAGGAATTCAGACCCATATCAGCTTTCCGTAGAAACCCCAATTTAAGGGATCTCTTAATTTTTGCAAAGTTTTCCAATAAACCTACTCCCAAACTACCCGTTGAACAACAGTATCATAGACAACTTTCACACATTCAAAATCCACATGCACAAACCTCCAGTCCTATTTCACAACTCATGACCATCCATAGTACCAATATTGTCTATGCCATAACATGCACACTATGCCACAACATTTATATAGGAGAAACCGGTCACACAGTCCTGACACGCCTCAAACAGCACCTCTAAACAATTAGAAAATACATATTACAAACACACCTGGTCCAACATTTTCAGATTCACCCAACAACTTCCCTCCATATTACCGGTCTGGAGATGAAATCCACCTGGACCAGAGGCCAGAGAAAAGCGGCCGAATCCAGGTGGATTTCAAAACTTAATACTTTGGCTCCACTGGGGATGAATATCAAGGAATAAATAAAAAACATTAACACTTTTGAGTTCTCGAGACCGGGCAAAGGTGCAATAGGCCCGTGCAACCTAAAGGTTTGAAACCAGTACAAACATAAACCCTCTTAAACCTAACCCTAACCCTAACCCCTAACCCTAACCCTAACCCTAACCCTAACCCTAACCCCTAACCCTAACCCTGTTAAATATGTCATTCACCCACATACAATTAACTTCCTGGATACAACAATATTCTTTCCAGAGACTGAAACACACATAGTCTCTTTACAAACAAAAGTATACTTTAAAGACACAGACACACATGCCTTACTTCACAAGTCCAGTTATCACCCAAAACATACATTCACTGGTATTGTAAAATCACAACTCATTCAATTTCATAGATTATGTACACAACATAAAGACTTTAATCTAGCCACACAGACTCTTTTTAGTGCACTGAGAAAGAGGGGATATTCAAAGCGATCACTGAGGTACATAAAGGCCAACACACTGGCGAGCTTCACCCAGAACAGATTGCCTGATCCTCCTAATCCTACCTCTAACCCTAACCTTAACCCTAACCCTAACCCTAACCTTAACCCTACCCCTAACCTTAACCCTAACCCTAACCCTAACCTTAACCCTAACCCTAACCTTAACCTTAACCTTAACCCTAACCCTAACCCTAACCTTAACCCTAACCTTAACCTTAACCCCAACCTTACCCCTAACATTAACCCTAACCTTACCTCTAACCTTAACCCTAACCTTACCTCTAACCTTAACCCTAACCTTAACCCTAACCCTAACCCTAACCCTAACCCTTAAAAGCACATCCATGGACATCTGCGGCCTCCCAGGAGTACAGCAAAACAAACCCCAGCTCCCCACGACATTACCTTCTCCACATACAGAATTGGACAGGGGTGTCCAATTGAGTTTTTATCCCTGTACCTAACCCTAACCCTAACCCTAACCCTAACCCTAACCTAACCTTACCTCTAACCTTAACCCTAACCTTAACCCTAACCTTAACCCCAACCCTAACCCTAACCCTAACCTCAACCTCAACCTTAACCTTAAACTTAACCTCCATAACTCTCCCGGGAGAACTCACACAGAACCACAGATTATACCCATTATCAGCACCTTCTCCGACGTAAACAGACTCCTTCACTCTAGACTAAAATTCGCTTTCACCCAAACACAACGCACATTCCCCCCACTTCAGGAATTCAGACCCATATCAGCTTTCCGTAGAAACCCCAATTTAAGGGATCTCTTAATTTTTGCAAAGTTTTCCAATAAACCTACTCCTAAACTACCCGTTGAACAACAGTATCATAGACAACTTTCACACATTCAAAATCCACATGCACAAACCTCCAATCCTATTTCACAACTCATGACCATCCATAGTACCAATATTGTCTATGCCATAACATGCACACTATGCCACAACATTTATATAGGAGAAACCGGTCACACGGTCCTGACACGCCTCAAACAGTACCTCTACACAATTAGAAAAAACATATTACAAACACACCTGGTCCAACATTTTCAGATTCACCCAACAACTTCCCTCCATATTACCGGTCTGGAGATGAAATCCACCTGGACCAGAGGCCAGAGAAAAGCGGCCGAATCCAGGTGGATTTCAAAACTTAATACTTTGGCTCCACTGGGGATGAATATCAAGGAATAAATAAAAAACATTAACACTTTTGAGTTCTCAAGACCGGGCAAAGGTGCAATAGGCCCGTGCAACCTAAAGGTTTGAAAAGTTTTTGCTACTTTTCTCAACAACATTGATGCCCTGAATTTAGCAGGTGCTATCGTCTTGGAAAGGAGTTGCTGTGCGTTTTTGCTGCCAACTTTACTTTATTTTGCTAGCTGACAACTTTATGTTTTTTTTGTTTTGTTTTGTTTTTAATTACCGTTTATATTTTTAGTTTTTCCATCGCAACTTTTTTCCCTCATTCAACTTTTTCACTCCGGACGCTTTATCTGGACATGGTTCGTCAACATCTTCAACAGCCGAAGCTAAGTAGTAACATTAACATGATGTCTTCTAATTGCAGTCGCTGTACTCATAATATACAGGAGAACGATCGCCTTACGGCGAGAATAGCTGTGCTACAAGCCCAGCTTCAGACGCAATCGTTAGGCAAGGGTAATTTCAGTGTAGGAAAGGAAGAAACAGCGTCTGTGCCACCAGTAAGTACAGATAGTAACGTTAGTATAAATCCCCCGCACAGTCCCCGCAGCCGGACAACTTTCTCATGGCTTCTGGAGGGAAATACTGTTGGAATGCTCAACCGGTGTCGCTCATTCAGCCGACAGAAACTTTCAACCGGTTTTCCCCATTATGTAGCGAGTCGGAGTCTGAGTCTGAGTCTTCTCTTGTCTCTACTCCTCCCGCTACGGGGTCTGAGACGCCGAAGGCTCCCACCATTAGCTCTGACAAATTGAAAACCCTAGTCATTGGCGACTCCATTACCCGCAGTATTAGACTTAAAACGAATCACCCAGCGATCATACACTGTTTACCAGGGGGCAGGGCTACCGACGTTAAGGCTAATCTAAAGATGGTGCTGGCTAAAGCTAAAACTGGCGAGTGTAGAGAGTATAGAGATATTGTTATCCACGTCGGCACCAACGATGTTAGGATGAAACAGTCAGAGGTCACCAAGTGCAACATAGCTTCAGCGTGTAAATCAGCTAGAAAGATGTGTCGGCATCGAGTAATTGTCTCTGGCCCCCTCCCAGTTAGGGGGAGTGACGAGCTCTACAGCAGAGTCTCAGCACTCAATCGCTGGTTGAAAACTGTTTTCTGCCCCTCCCAAAAGATAGAATTTGTAGATAATTGGCCCTCTTTCTGGGACTCACCCACAAACAGGACCAAGCCTGACCTGCTGAGGAGTGACGGACTCCATCCTAGCTGGAGGGGTGCTCTCATCTTATCTACCAACATAGATAGGGCTCTAACTCCTCTAGCCCCACAGTGAAATAGGGTGCAGGCCAGGCAGCAGGCTGTTAGCCAACCTGCCAGCTTAGTGGAGTCTGCCAATAGCACAGTCAGTGTAGTCAGCTCAGCCATACCCATTGAGACTGTGTCTGTGCCTCGACCTAGGTTGGGCAAAACTAAACATGGCGGTGTTCGCCTTAGCAATCTTATTAGGATAAAGACCTCCTCCATTCCTGCCATTATTGAAAGAGATCGTGATACCTCACATCTCAAAATAGGGTTACTTAATGTTAGATCCCTCACTTCAAAGGCAGTCATAGTCAATGAACTAATCACTGATCATAATCTTGATGTGATTGGCCTGACTGAAACATGGCTTAAGCCTGATGAATTTGCTGTGTTAAATGAGGCCTCACCTCCTGGTTACACTAGTGACCATATTCCCCGTGCATCCCGCAAAGGCGGAGGTGTTGCTAACATTTACGATAGCAAATTTCAATTTACAAAAAAAAATGGCGTTTTCGTCTTTTGAGCTTCTAGTCATGAAATCTATGCAGCCTACTCAATCACTTTTTATAGCTACTGTTTACAGGCCTCCTGGGCCATATACAGCGTTCCTCTCTGAGTTTCCTGAATTCCTATCAGACCTTGTAGTCATAGCAGATCATATTCTAATTTTTGGTGATTTTAATATTCACATGGAGAAGTCCACAGACCCACTCCAAAAGTCTTTCGGAGCCATCATCGACTCAGTGGGTTTTGTCCAACATGTCTCTGGACCTACTCACTGCCACAGTCATACTCTGGACCTAGTTTTGTCCCATGGAATAAATGTTGTAGATCTTAATGTTTTTCCACAAAATCCTGGACTATCGGACCACCATTTTATTACGTTTGCAATCGCAACAAATAATCTGCTCAGACCCCAACCAAGGAGCATCAAAAGTCGTGCTATAAATTCTCAGACAACACAAAAATTCCTTGATGCCCTTCCAGACTCCTTCTGCCTACCCAAGGACGTCAGAGGACAAAAATCAGTTAACCACTTAACTGAGGAACTCAATTTAACCTTGCGCAATACCCTAAATGCAGTTGCACCCCTAAAAACGAAAAACATCTGTCATAAGAAACTAGCTCCCTGGTATACAGAAAATACCCGAGCTTTGAAGCAAGCTTCCAGGAAATTGGAACGGAAATGGCGCCACACCAAACTGGAAGTCTTCCGACTAGCTTGGAAAGACAGTACCGTGCAGTACCGAAGAGCCCTCACTGCTGCTCGATCATCCTACTTTTCCAACTTAATCGAGGAAAATAAGAAC
This sequence comes from Coregonus clupeaformis, assembly GCF_020615455.1. Classification (NCBI taxonomy): domain Eukaryota; kingdom Metazoa; phylum Chordata; class Actinopteri; order Salmoniformes; family Salmonidae; genus Coregonus; species Coregonus clupeaformis. Next base: position 32,111 of record NW_025533781.1, read on the forward strand.
AATCCAAAATTTCTTTTTGATACTGTTGCAAAGCTAACTAAAAAGCAGCATTCCCCAAGAGAGGATGGCTTTCACTTCAGCAGTAATAAATTCATGAACTTCTTTGAGGAAAAGATCATGACCATTAGAAAGCAAATTACGGACTCCTCTTTGAATCTGCGTATTCCTCCAGGGCTTAGCTGTCCTGGATCTGCACAGACTCTGCGAGGGCCTGGGATCGGGAGAGACACTTAAGTGTTTTAGTACTATATCTCTTGACACAATGATGAAAATAATCATGGCCTCTAAACCTTCAAGCTGCATACTGGATCCTATTCCTACTAAACTGCTGAAGGAGCTGCTTCCTGTGCTTGGCCCTCCTATGTTGAACATAATAAACAGCTCTCTATCCACCGGATGTGTACCAAACTCACTAAAAGTGGCAGTGATAAAGCCTCTCTTGAAAAGCCAAACCTTGACCCGGAAAATATAAAAAACTATCGGCCTATATCGAATCTTCCATTCCTCTCAAAAATTTTAGAAAAAGCTGTTGCGCAGCAACTCACTGCCTTTCTGAAGACAAACAATGTATACGAAATGCTTCAGTCTGGTTTTAGACCCCATCATAGCACTGAGACTGCACTTGTGAAGGTGGTAAATTACCTTTTAATGGCGTCAGACCGAGGCTCTGCATCTGTCCTCGTGCTACTAGACCTTAGTGCTGCCTTTGACACCATCGATCACCACATTCTTTTGGAGAGACTGGAAACCCAAATTGGTCTACACGGACAAGTTCTGGCCTGGTTTAGATCTTACCTGTCGGAAAGATATCAGTTTGTCTCTGTGAATGGTCTGTCCTCCGACAAATCAACTGTACATTTCGGTGTTCCTCAAGGTTCCGTTTTAGGACCACTATTGTTTTCACTATATATTTTACCTCTTGGGGATGTTATTCGAAAACATAATGTTAACTTTCACTGCTATGCGGATGACACACAGCTGTACATTTCAATGAAACATGGTGAAGCCCCAAAATTGCCCTCGCTAGAAGCCTGTGTTTCAGACATAAGGAAGTGGATGGCTGAAAACTTTCTACTTTTAAACTCGGACAAAACAGAGATGCTTGTTCTAGGTCCCAAGAAACAAAGAGATCTTCTGTTAAATCTGACAATTCATCTTGATGGTTGTAAAGTCGTCTCAAATAAAACTGTGAAGGACCTCGGCGTTACTCTTGACCCTGATCTCTCTTTTGACGAACATATCAAGACTGTTTCAAGGACAGCTTTTTCCATCTACGTAACATTGCAAAAATCAGAAATTTTCTGTCCAAAAATGATGCAGAAAAATTAATCCATGCATTTGTTACTTCTAGGTTAGACTACTGCAATGCTCTACTTTCCGGCTATCCGGATAAAGCACTAAATAAACTTCAGTTAGTGCTAAATACGGCTGCTAGAATCCTGACTAGAACCAAGAAATTTGATCATATTACTCCAGTGCTAGCTTCCCTACACTGGCTTCCTGTTAAGGCAAGGGCTGATTTCAAGGTTTTACTGTTAACCTATAAAGCGTTACATGGGCTTGCTCCTACCTATCTTTTCCGAGTTGGTCCTGCCGTACATACCAATACGTACGCTACGGTCACAAGACGAGGCCTCCTAATTGTCCCTAGAATTTCTAAGCAAACAGCGGGAGGCAGGGCTTTCTCCTATAGATCTCCATTTTTATGGAACAGTCTGCCTACCCATGTGAGAGACGCAGACTCGGTCTCAACCTTTAAGTCTTTACTGAAGACTTATCTCTTCAGTAGGTCATATGATTGAGTGTAGTCTGGCCCAGGAGTGTGAAGGTGAACGGAAAGGCTCTGGAGCAACGAACAGCCCTTGCTGTCTCTGCCAGGCCGGTTCCCCTCTCTCCACTGGGGTTCTCTGCCTCTAACCCTGTTACAGGGGCTGAGTCACTGGCTTGCTGGTGCTCTTTCATGCCGTCCCTAGGAGGGGTGCGTCACTTGAGTGGGTTGAGTTACTGACGTGATCTTCCTGTCTGGGTTGGCGCCCCCTTGGTTTGTGCTGTGGTGGAGACCTCTGTGGGCTATACTCGGCCTTGTCTCAGGATTGTAAGTTGGTGGTTGAGGATATCCCTCTAGTGGTGCGGGGGCTGTGCTTTGGCAGAGTGGGTGGGGTTATATCCTTCCTGTTTGGCCCTGTCCGGGGTTTCTTCGGATGGGGCCACAGTGTCTCCGGACCGCTCCTGTCTCAGCCTCCAGTATTTATGCTGCAGTAGTTTATGTGTCGGGGGCTGGGGTTAGTTGGTTATACCTGGAGTACTTCTCCTGTCTTATCCAGTGTCCTGTGTGAATTTAAGTATGCTCTCTCTAATTCTCTCGTTCTCTCTTCTCTCTGAGAACCTGAGCCCTAGGACCATACGTCAGGACTACCGGGCATGCTGACACCTTGCTGTCCCCAGTCCGCCTGGCCTTGCTGCTATTCCAGTTTCAACTGTTCTGCCTGCGGTTACGAAACCCCTACCTGTCCCAGACCTGCTGTTTTCAACTCTTAATGATCGGCTATGAAAAGCCAACTGAGAGACCTGAGCCCTAGGACCATACGTCGGGACTACTGGCCGTGGTGACTCCTTGCTGTCCCCAGTCCGCCTGGCCTTGCTGCTATTCCAGTTTCAACTGTTCTGCCTGCGGATATGGAACCCCTACCTGTCCCAGACCTGCTGTTTTCAACTCTTAATGATCGGCTATGAAAAGCCAACTGAGATTTATTCCTGATTATTATTTGACCATGCTTGTCACTTATGAACATTTTTGAACATCTTGGTATGGTTCTGTTATAATCTCCACCCGGCACAGCCAGAAGAGGACTGGCCACCCCTCATAGCCTGGTTCCTCTCTAGGTTTCTTCCTAGGTTTTGGCCTTTCTAGGGAGTTTTTCCTAGCCACCGTGCTTCTACACCTGCATTACTAGCTGTTTGGGGTTTTAGGCTGGGTTTCTGTACAGCACTTCGAGATATTAGCTGATGTACGAAGGGCTATATAAAATAAAATTGATTGATTGATTGATTGATAAACCCTCTTAAACCTAACCCTAACCCTAACCCTAACCCTAACCCTAACCAATACACACATCATCAGAGAATTCCATACCGCTACCATAACTTCACAACAGAATATCACAGTAGAAGAAAGACAAGCCATAGCTAAATTAAGGAAACACAAACATATAACTATAAAACCAGCAGACAAAGGCTCAAAGATAATTATTATGGACAACCAACAGTACGTCTTTGAAGCTCACCGCCAACTCTCTAACACACAACACTATACCCCTATTCCTGCCTCTACACAGATCCAGACACAAATAAAAATTAGACACATAATATTAGATCTTTATAAAAAGAAATACAATACATATAGACAAAAGGAATATCTAGATGGACCAGACTTACCCAGACAGAGACTCTTCTATCTCCTCCCTAAGATACATCAAACACCAGATACCTGGACAGTCCCTTTTGAGGTCCCGAAGGGAAGACCTATTGTGTCGGACTGTGGGAGTGAGTCCTCGCCAGCAGCGGAGTTTATTGACTATTTCCTCAACCCCATGTCACAAAGGCACCCCAGCTATCTGAAGGACACATACCACTTCATAGACACGCTTCACAACATTCCAGTCCCAGCAAACGCATACCTATTCACTATAGATATAGATTCTCTCTACACCAACATAGATATCTTGTCAGGTTTAGCAGCAGTGAAATCTGCACTCCGGAGATATCCAGATCCAGATAGACCAGACTCACACCTCCTACAGCTTCTAGAGCTTGGATTAAGAAACAATGATTTCACATTCAATAATAAACACTACTTACAGATTCATGGGACGGCGATGGGCAAAAAGTTTGCCCCAGCCTATGCTAATATTTATATGGCGGACTGGGAGTTGACAGCCTTAGATAAATGCCCATTGCGTCCCATGTTTTATAGACGATACCTGGATGATATCTTCGGAGTGTGGGAACATGATCTGGTACATTTCAAAACGTTTATTGAAATACTCAATAACCATCACCCAACCATAACTGTTAAATATGTCATTCACCCACATACAATTAACTTCCTGGATACAACAATATTCTTTCCAGAGACTGACACACACATAGTCTCTTTACAAACAAAAGTATACTTTAAAGACACAGACACACATGCATTACTTCACAAGTCCAGTTATCACCCAAAACATACATTCACTGGTATTGTAAAATCACAACTCATTCGATTTCATAGATTATGTACACAACATAAAGACTTTAATCTAGCCACACAGACTCTTTTTAGTGCACTGAGAAAGAGGGGATATTCAAAGCGATCACTGAGGTACATAAAGGCCAACACACTGTGGAGCTTCACCCAGAACAGATTGCCTGATCCTCCTAACCCTACCTCTAACCCTAACCCTAACCCTAACCCTAACCCTAACCCTAACTCTTAACCCTTAACCTTAACCCTAACCCTATCCTTAACCCCAACCTTACCCCTAACCTTAACCCTAACCTTACCTCTAACCTTAACCCTAACCCTAACCCTAACCCTAACCTTACCTCTAACCTTAACCCTAACCTTAACCCTAACCTTAACCCCAACCCTAACCCTAACCTCAACCTTAACCTTAAACTTAACCTCCATAACTCTCCCGGGAGAACTCTTGACCAGGTACTGACTCCTGACCTGGGGGAACAGCCCACGCCTATCCCTATCCCTTTCCCGATTCTGGGTATGTATCCCTATCCCCCCCATCCTATCCCGGTCCTCCACCCTCAGACCTTTCCCAGACCCCCTGTTCCTATTCCCCCAACAGACACAGAACCCCAGATTATACCCATTATCAGCACCTTCTCTGACGTAAACAGACTCCTTCACTCTAGACTAAAATTCGCTTTCACCCAAACACAACGCACATTCCCCCCACTTCAGGAATTCAGACCCATATCAGCTTTCCGTAGAAACCCCAATTTAAGGGATCTCTTAATTTTTGCAAAGTTTTCCAATAAACCTACTCCTAAACTACCCGTTGAACAACAGTATCATAGACAACTTTCACACATTCAAAATCCACATGCACAAACCTCCAGTCCTATTTCACAACTCATGACCATCCATAGTACCAATATTGTCTATGCCATAACATGCACACACTGCCACAACATTTATATAGGAGAAACCGGTCACACAGTCCTGACACGCCTCAAACAGCACCTCTACACAATTAGAAAAAACATATTACAAACACACCTGGTCCAACATTTTCAGATCCACCCAACAACCTCCCTCCATATTACCGGTCTGGAGATGAAATCCACCTGGACCAGAGGTCAGAGAAAAGCGGCCGAATCCAGCTGGATTTCAAAACTTAATACTTTGGCTCCACTGGGGATGAATATCAAGGAATAAATAAAAAACATTAACACTTTTGAGTTCTCGAGACCGGGCAAAGGTGCAATAGGCCCGTGCAACCTAAAGGTTTGAAACCAGTACAAACATAAACCCTCTTAAACCTAACCTAGCCAGTGCCATTGCTCCCACTTATCTGCCCGGTACTCTGCAGAATAATTAGTAAAAATTTCAATTTTTATTATTACAGTTTTATTTTATACACCCTCGGTCCACCCCCTCCACACTTATTTTACTGACAGACTCTTGGTGAATTCTTGGCATTAGACTCTACAGAAATCAAAGTTTTACACTTTTTTTTATCTTGTAGATTATACATATTCAATACACAAGTTCCACCTATTGGAGAGATCAAACACACACTCACCATCCATGTATGATAAAGGAAACATTGACAATATTGTACTCCAGAAAGCTGACTTACTGACAAACTTCTGTAGGGATACATTTTAACTGACAAGATATTGTTTTTATTTGATTTATTTATTTTAAATAGTTTTCTGGTTTCCAGGTTGGTGGCTGCTGTTTTTAACAACCCAACCAGTATCCCTCCTGATGCTAGTGACGGACAAAGACATGGATTCCATTCGTGGTTTCCCCCCGAATAGATAGACCCATGATGCAACACCTACATATATTTACATAACCGCACCCACTAGAACCCAGGTAGATTATGTAGGCATTTTAGTACATTTTAATGATCCCTTCCTAGATAGATTCTACTTCTATGTAGGTACATTCTATTCTATCGTAGTATAATCTTTATTTTGTATTTGTATAATTTTCTGATTATTTCCAAAAATATCATTTTTTAAAATAAAAAAATAGCAATGGTGTGGCAACTCACAATACCCGAATGGTGGGAAACAATCATTGTTCTTACAATATATACTGATTTAAACGTCTCCCCCTCCCCCCCTTTCTTTTTTTCTCTCTCTTATTCACCTTTTATTTACAGTTTTACCCTATTTGCCCCTCTATTTTCCGATATAAGTGGGTTCCATTGTACTCTCAACCTACCATACTAGCTAATATCAGCCAAGGACCAATCAGACATTGACACATCAGCCTAAGCCTTCTTGACTTATGCCCTCTCAACCTAGCATACTAGCAAACACTATTTTAAGATCCAATCAGACTATATGAACCAATAGTCTTCTTTTAATGGGTTGAGAACCCACCCCTCTCCCCTTCCAACCAGGATTTATATCCCTTCCTCAAAGACAGCTCTTCTTAGCCTCTGAAGAAGCATTATACATGCGAAACGTCAGGCCTTTTTTTCCCTTTTCCCTTTGTTTGATACAGTGAACTTATTGAAATTTGCTTTTGAAAGTTTTTAAATAATAAAGGTAAATTTTAATCCAGCTATTGGGAGGAAACAAGATACAACTAAGAACTAACAACCGAAGACAACTGAAGAACCAACAACGGAAAACTTTAAAAGACAATCCAGAAATCAAGAAGATAAGAAGACAACGGACAACATAAGCTACCTGGGTCGCTCCCAGCCGGTACAAAAAGGATAATGAATCAATAAAACTTTAAAGGAATTTATCACTTCAACGGTATAACAGTCAAGTTGGTTGTAACATCCACCTGTGCTAATACCCCTCTTTCCAGGCTTTATCACCCACAGAATGTGGTAAGCATAATTCAACAACCACTATCTGTATGTGACTGAACATTAGCTGGGTTAAATATGCTTAGCAATAGATTCACTGTTTTGAACACCCTTCCGCAGGAGGGGGAGACAAACACCCACACTACAGCACAACACACAATGCCTAACACACCTTCCACTCAACACACAACTAAGACCTACTTCAAACTGATACAAGCCATACACCACAAACAAATCATTGAACATGCACTCAACACTCAGACATTTCCAGTGGGGATGATGAAACAGGTCACTAAACTCAGACTTTATTAAACCATCATCCCCCAACATAGAGACAAAGCAGAAAGTAGCTGATAATACAAAAAATTGGATGTCAGCAAATATGCATATCTTGCATGAACACTACCAGGCAATACTAAACACTCTATCCCCTACAGGCTTCCCGTTTAACAGTAGTGCCTTCCAGACAGCAGCTCGTTGGGCCCAACACAGGTACAGGCACAAATTACGTGACAGTACAGTCCCCATAGTGCAATCACTGTTAGAGGACTCACCATCCACTAGTGTTTTAGAACCAAATCCAGCTTTAGCACAGGCCAGACGACCTACTCTAGCCTCATGGCCATGTTCCACAGCCACAGCCAGAGCCAAGACCAGCTTACCAACTTCAGGGTCTTCCCCACACGTCCTAGCCGGGAAACTACCATCCACTCTGGCCTCCAGGCTGACTCAATCCTCCTTAGGAAGGGTACCACGACCAGTTCCGAGACTTTAAGCAATTAAAGCCCCAACTTTGGCTCCTAGGTCTGTTAGGAGCAAACCAACATTCTTTCCAGATTTGGCTTGGTCCTCAAGGGGCACTGTTACCATACCCGTAGCTTCGACACTGACTAAGGCTCCAGATAACATACCACCCGTACCTTCCCCAACTCCTAATAGGGATACCCTTGCTTATCCTCAGTTCACCTCCCCACCACCTGACCCTGATGAATTTATAGTAGACTTTGAACTTAGAGAGGAGGAATTTCCCACTCTCCAGTCAATTATGGTAAAGACAAAGCACACCGTAGCCCAGACTAAGACCATCACAGTCCAGGCGCAGGTGATACACAGACCCGGCAGCCAACTTGATTCCAGGGGTGCCCCCACATTGACTAGGGCCACGGAGACCACACAACCACCCCAAACACCAATTATCAGTAATGTAGCGATTCAATCTGATCTAAACATTTCTGACCTCTCTGGGTCAGACACGAACATCTCCACTCTTGTTCCAACAGAGGTTCAACTAAACAAACACCAAAACCCTGCTGAGGTGGTGACTATGGAAAGAGGAGTAAAGGTGGAAAAAGTTGTGATGATGGCAGAAACCAAAGGGAAAATCAATCCCAATAGTTTCCTGTCTGAACCTTCCCCAATACTAACCTCTCCACACACCAGATACCTCTTACCCACCCCACTTAATATGTCTCCAAAAAATAGGGTTCCTTCAGAGCCCACTGTGAGACTCACCCCTCTGCCTTCACCCAGACACTCTACCCCAACATCCCCAGCCACCCCCCCATTCTTGTACCAGCCAACTAGACATGACATGACAAACAGAAAAATCTATGACTGGAAAATAAAATCTCTCAAACCGATTGCTATCATTGGAGATTCAAATTTGAAAAGAATACCCTACCATCCGTACAAACACATCCAAATTGACAGTTATCCTGGAGCACAGTTCCACCACATTACTGGGGTATTGGCAAAATCTACCCCAAATCCTAACACCAAGGTGGTTGTGCTGTCTCTGGGGCTGAACAACAAAGATCAAACACAGAAACAAACACCCATAGGACAACTACAATCACTTCACAGTAAAGCAACAGCGATGTATCCTAATGCAACCATTTACTTCCCCATCATTAACTACTCTCCCCACCTATCAGAGAAACAACAAACCATGTTGAAATATATCAACTCACACATCGCCACACACTACAACCCCCTATTAGAAATCCACCATTCAGATTTCCACACAGAGAAAGACAATATACACTGGACAGCAGATACAGGGGCAAAAATACTCCAACATTGGATGGAACAGCTAAAATAGTGGGGGAGGGTATGCCTACATCACAGCCCCTCCACCAAGACACAAACATCCTTAATCTTTCATCCACATTTCACTTATCACCCTCTGAGACTCGGCTGCTGGAGAGGGGACTCACTTTTATCCCCACACCACTGCATTCTGACTATGGGGACCTCCAGAGGGACATCTACAGGTATCATAGAGCTCTGAAACTTTTGGACCACTTTGATTATACATCGGATTACCGAACCCTACCGTTCACAGCTCCATCCAGATGGGAACCAAAATCACAGACAATATCAGCACCCATTGGGAAACTCATTAAAACTAATACACACATCATCAGAGAATTCCATACCGCTACCATAACTTCACAACAGAATATCACAGTAGAAGAAAGACAAGCCATAGCTAAATTAAGGAAACACAAACATATAACTATAAAACCATCAGACAAAGGCTCAAAGATAATTATTATGGACAACCAACAGTACCTCTTTGAAGCTCACCGCCAACTCTCTAACACACAACATTATACCCCTATTCCTGCCTCTACACAGATCCAGACACAAATAAAAATTAGACACATAATATTAGATCTTTATAAAAAGAAATACATTACATATAGACAAAAGGAATATCTAGATGGACCAGACTTACCCAGACAGAGACTCTTCTATCTCCTCCCTAAGATACATCAAACACCAGATACCTGGACAGTCCCTTTTGAGGTCCCGAAGGGAAGACCTATTGTGTCGGACTGTGGGAGTGAGTCCTCGCCAGCAGCGGAGTTTATTGACTATTTCCTCAACCCCATGTCACAAAGGCACCCCAGCTATCTGAAGGACACATACCACTTCATAGACACGCTTCACAACATTCCAGTCCCAGCAAACGCATACCTATTCACTATAGATATAGATTCTCTCTACACCAACATAGATATCTTGTCAGGTTTAGCAGCAGTGAAATCTGCACTCCGGAGATATCCAGATCCAGATAGACCAGACTCACACCTCCTACAGCTTCTAGAGCTTGGATTAAGAAACAATGATTTCACATTCAATAATAAACACTACTTACAGATTCATGGGACGGCGATGGGCAAAAAGTTTGCCCCAGCCTATGCTAATATTTATATGGCGGACTGGGAGTTGACAGCCTTAGATAAATGCCCATTGCGTCCCATGTTTTATAGACGATACCTGGATGATATCTTCGGAGTGTGGGAACATGATCTGGTACATTTCAAAACGTTTATTGAAATACTCAATAACCATCACCCAACCATAACTGTTAAATATGTCATTCACCCACATACAATTAACTTCCTGGATACAACAATATTCTTTCCAGAGACTGAAACACACATAGTCTCTTTACAAACAAAAGTATACTTTAAAGACACAGACACACATGCCTTACTTCACAAGTCCAGTTATCACCCAAAACATACATTCACTGGTATTGTAAAATCACAACTCATTCGATTTCATAGATTATGTACACAACATAAAGACTTTAATCTAGCCACACAGACTCTTTTTAGTGCACTGAGAAAGAGGGGATATTCAAAGCGATCACTGAGGTACATAAAGGCCAACACACTGGCGAGCTTCACCCAGAACAGATTGCCTGATCCTCCTAACCCTACCTCTAACCCTAACCTTAACCCTAACCCTAACCCTAACCCTAACCTTAACCCTAACCTTAACCCTAACCCTAACCTTAACCCCAACCTTACCCCTAACCTTAACCCTAACCTTACCTCTAACCTTAACCTTAACCCTAACCCTAACCCTAACCCTAACCCTAACCCTAACCTTACCTCTAACCTTAACCCTAACCTTAACCCCAACCCTAACCCTAACCTCAACCTTAACCTTAAACTTAACCTCCATAACTCTCCCGGGAGAACTCTTGACCAGGTACTGACTCCTGACCTGGGGGAACAGCCCACGCCTATCCCTATCCCTTTCCCGATTCTGGGTATGTATCCCTATCCCCCCCATCCTATCCCGGTCCTCCACCCTCAGACCTTTCCCAGACCCCCTGTTCCTATTCCCCCAACAGACACAGAACCCCAGATTATACCCATTATCAGCACCTTCTCTGACGTAAACAGACTCCTTCACTCTAGACTAAAATTCGCTTTCACCCAAACACAACGCACATTCCCCCCACTTCAGGAATTCAGACCCATATCAGCTTTCCGTAGAAACCCCAATTTAAGGGATCTCTTAATTTTTGCAAAGTTTTCCAATAAACCTACTCCTAAACTACCCGTTGAACAACAGTATCATAGACAACTTTCACACATTCAAAATCCACATGCACAAACCTCCAGTCCTATTTCACAACTCATGACCATCCATAGTACCAATATTGTCTATGCCATAACATGCACACTATGCCACAACATTTTCTCGACGGGTCTGACCTAGAGTATGTGGACAACTACAAATATCTAGGTGTCTGGTTAGACTGTAAACTCAACTTCCAGACTCACATAAAGAATCTCCAATCCAAAGTTAAATCTAGAATCGGCTTCCTATTTCGCAACAAAGCCTCCTTCACTCATGCTGCCAAACATGCCCTCGTAAAACTGACTATCCTACCGATCCTTGACTTCGGCGATGTCATTTACAAAATAGCCTCCAACACTCTACTCAGCAAATTGGATGTAGTCTATCACAGTGCCATCCGTTTTGTCTCCAAAGCCCCATACACTACCCACCACTGTGACCTGTACGCTCTTGTTGGCTGGTCCTCACTACATGTTCGGTCGTCAAACCCACTGGCTCCAGGCCATCTATAAATCACTGCTAGGCAAATCCCCGCCCTATCTTAGCTCATTGGTCACCATAGCAGCACCCACCCGTAGTCTGCGCTCCAGCAGGTATATCTCACTGGTCATTCCCAAAGCCAACACCTCCTTTGGCCGCCATTCCTTCCAGTTCTCTGCTGCCAATGACTGGAACGAATTGCAAAAATCTCTGAAGCTGGAGACTCTTATCTCCCCCAATAACTTTAAGCATCAGTTGTCAGAGCACCTTACCGATCACTGCACCTGTACACAGCCCATCTGAAATTAGCCCACCCAACTACCTCATCCCTATATTGTTATTTAATTTGCTCTTTTGCACCCCAGTATCTCTATTTGCACATAATCTCTTGCACATCTAGCATTCCAGTGTTAATACTATTGTAATTATTCTGCACTATAGCCCATTTATTGCCTTACCTCCATAACTTGCTACATTTGCACACACTGTATATATATTTTCTGTTGTATTTTCTGACTTTATGTTTTTTTTCTTTACCCCATATGTAACTCTGTGTTGTTTTTATTGCACTACTTTGCTTTATCTTGGCCAGGTCGCAGTTGTAAATGAGAACCTGTTCTCAACTGGCTTACCTGGTTAAATAAAGGTGAAAAAAAAAAAATATATAGGAGAAACCGGTCACACAGTCCTGACACGCCTCAAACAGCACCTCTACACAATTAGAAAAAACATATTACAAACACACCTGGTCCAACATTTTCAGATCCACCCAACAACCTCCCTCCATATTACCGGTCTGGAGATGAAATCCACCTGGACCAGAGGTCAGAGAAAAGCGGCCGAATCCAGGTGGATTTCAAAACTTAATACTTTGGCTCCACTGGGGGATGAATATCAAGGAATAAATAAAAAACATTAACACTTTTGAGTTCTCGAGACCGGGCAAAGGTGCAATAGGCCCGTGCAACCTAAAGGTTTGAAACCAGTACAAACATAAACCCTCTTAACCCTAACCCTAACCCTAACCCTAACCCTTGTCTTATGGACAAGTGCGACAAAACAAGGGCCTGTAGGACCTTCCTTGTTGATAGTGTTGTTAAGAATGCAAAGCAGCGCTTTATTACTGACAGACTTCTCCACATCTTAGCTAATGTTGTATCTATATGTTTTGACCATGACTGTTTACAATCCAGGGTTACTCCAAGCAGTTTAGTCACCTCAACTTGCTCAATTTCCACATTAATCAATATAAGACTGAGTTGAGGTTTAGGGTTTAGTGAATGATTTGTCCCAAATACAATGCCTTTAGTTTTTGAAAAATGTAGGACTCACTTATTACTTTTCACCCATTCTGAAACTAACTGCAGCTCTTTGTTAAGTGTTGCAGTCATTTCAGTCGCTGTAGTAGCTGACGTGTATAGTGTTGAGTCATCCGCATACATAGACACACTGGCTTTACTCAAAGCCAGTGGCATGTCTTTAGGAAAGATTGAAGTAAGGGGCCTTGACAGCTGCCCTCGGGAATTCCTGATTCTACCTGGATATTGTTGGAGAGGCTTCCATTAAAGAACACCCTCTGTGTTCTGTTAGACAGGTAACTCTTTATCCACAATATAGAAAGGGGTGTAAAGCCATAACACAAGTTTTTCCAGCAGCAGACTATGATCGATAATGTCAAAATCCACTCTGAAGTCTAACAAAACAGCCCCCACAATCTTTTTATCATAAATGTATCTCAGCTAATCATCAGTCATTTGTGTAAGTGCTTGTTGAATGTCCTTCCCTATAAGCGTGCTGAAAGTCTGTTGTCAATTTGTTTACTGTAAAATAGCATTGTATCTGGGGAATACAATTTCAAAAAGTTTCGAAGGGTTGGTAACTGGCTGATTGGTCGGCTATTTGAGACAGTAAAGGGGGCTTTACTATTCTTAGGTAGGGTAATGACTTTTGCTTCCCTCCAGGCCTGAGGGCACACACTTTCTAGTAGGCTTCAATTGAAGATATGGCAAATAGGAGTGTCAATATCATCCACTATTATCCTCAGTAATTTTCCATCCAAGTTGTCAGACCCCGGTGGTGTGTAAAAATTGTTACATTTTAATTTCATTTTTGGCAAAGTGTTTAAAAGTGTCTGAGCCTGTATTACATTAGAGAGTTGTACTGGTAGGACATGCAATTCAGAAAATAAGCTTTTCAGGTGTGTTGCGTATGTAGACTTCATAAATGTTGTAATTCCCATGACCATGCTTGTCTGACTATTCTTCTGTGATATTTATAGAGGTTACAAACTAAATACTGCTACAGTACTATTTCGACTATTATTGTTATACTATTACAGTTCTGCTGAATAATGTGTTGATAGATGTTTAAACATTACTCATGTCTGTCCACTAGAGGGAGCTACCGATCCACTAACCAGCTGCCTTACTGTCCTCTGGTCAACCAGCCCATTAGACCATGTGTCTCAGTATAATGTCCTTTTGGTTGACCAGCCCAGTGGACAATGTGTCTCAGTATACTGTCCTTTTGGTTGACCAGCCCAGTGGACAATGTGTCTCAGTATACTGTCCTTTTGGTTGACCAGCCCAGTGGACAATGTGTCTCAGTATAATGTCCTTTTGGTTGACCAGCCCATTAGACCATGTGTCTTTTTAAAACCAGGATTTATCTGGAATAAGGTCTAGGCTAACTTAGTGAACGCAAGTCACTGCTAGAATGGCCATGCTTATGCCTGATGCCTTTCTTCCTAATGTTACCCTTTAAGGCCTACTATATAATGAAGGCCTCTCTGAGGCCAGGATAGTGGTTTCCTAAAGCTACTTAGTATTTCCCAGCTATCTATATCCTGGGCCTGTTCCTCTGAATGTACTGTTAAACATCCTGGCACATTAAAAGCCTCTCTGAGGTTGAGTAAGAGTAAGTGGTTTCTGTGAGTTACATCATTATGGTTCATAATTTATGCACCATTTAGGCCGGCTGCTCCTTATGGTTTGGCAGTGTTTCATATCGTTCCCCTTGTGAACCATTAACGCAGACCAGTAAGAATTCCCCAAACCAATTAATATGTTTCTGGAAGTTAAATCCAGATGCACTAAAAGCATTAAAGATATTTCTCCATTTGAGAAAGGTATTCAGAAATAGTCACAGATGTTCCTTTCTGTAAAGATGTCTTCTTAATAGAGACCTAGCTAAATGTATACATATCTAGTCCAATGTTTCCCATAAACTGAGCAGAATCCCCTCCAATATTATACAGTATTTATGTTTACATAAGATGTGAGAGCTTGACCTTGTGCAAGGTTCACTAGGTTTCTAATGTATCATTGATAGAACATGTCTACTGTTCCTGGGTAGGGTTTCGTTGAGAGTCCTTTACATCTGACCTTCCTGACCCCAGACTAACCCTAGAAGGTTCTTTGTGTGTTTTGTAAGGGTTAATCATGTATAAGTTAAAGCAGCTAATTAAGACGTTGTCATAACCTATACCTGACCCTGGGAGCATCACAATAGGCCTGAGGAATCCTTTGTGTTTGTCCTCTTGACATGTCCAGTGGCGTGTTGGATGTCCTGGGAGACTCTCTCCTCCGCACTGCGCCGTGCTGTACCAGTCTGGTCTGGTCTGGCATGGAGGACAGAAAGTAACTGGAGTCAAATTAATTAGCCTCAGATGAGTTTTCCACTCACAGTAAGCAGCGACAAAGACCAGGGGAGCAGGGAGTTAGGGCCATACAGCCAGCCTTGAGGTGACCCCACCTTACACAGCCAGACCTAGCCATGAGACAAACATCACCCAGCCAGCCTAAACCTCAACCCTAACCCCCAGAGAAACACAGAGAAACACAGCCAGCCTCAGCCATGGAGTTGACAAACATCAGACGGCAGGCCTAGAGTCAGTTTGCTCTTTTCTCTTATGAACCAAGGAAAGAGAATCTGACAGTAGTCAGAGATAAGATATTTCCATATAGAGCTGAGTGACTCACCACTGATATATCCGGTCTGAAATGCTGTACAATTCATAGACAGATCGTGTAAAAGACCTTAGAAACCCTAACGTAAATTGTAATGAAGAATGGCTGCTTGCACATCTTGTCATATCCAGCAAGTGGCAGCAACTAAGCGCAGGGAAGATCTCCAAGGTAGCAGCTGTTCTGAGAGCTGTTATTGTTATGGATCTCTTCATTGGCATAATGATTAAACCAATGACACAGATTCTTACTGTTGTCCTAATGGGAGCTGGTCTGAGTTAGGCAGAGCATGTTGTGTTGACATCATTTCATAATATTCAACTTGATTACCGTATCTATGGGCCTACTACTGTCATATCCCCTGTCTTACTGAGGGCCTACTGAAGTTCTACTGAAGATCTACTGTCATATCCCCTACTGAAGTTCTACTGAAGATCTACTGTCATATCCCCTACTGAAGTTCTACGGAAGATCTACTGTCATATCCCTACTGAAAATCTACTGAAGATCTACTGTCATATCCCCTACTGAAGTTCTACTGAAGATCTACTGTCATATCCCCTACTGAAGATCTACTGAAGATCTACTGTCATATCCCCTACTGAAGTTCTACTGAAGATCTACTGTCATATCCCCTACTGAAGACTACTGTCATATCCCCTACTGAAGTTCTACTGAATATCTACTGTCATATCCCTCTACTGAAGATCTACTGTCATATCCCTACTGAAGTTCTACTGAAGACTACTGTCATATCCTCTACTGAAGACTACTCTCATATCCCTACTGAAGTTCTACTGAAGATCTACTGTCATATCCCATACTGAAGTTCTACTGAAGATCTACTGTCATATCCCCTACTGAAGTTCTACTGAAGATCACTGTCATATCCCCTACTGAAGTTCTACTGAAGATCTACTGTCATATCCTCTACTGAAGACTACTATCATATCCCTAAGGAAGTTCTACTGAAGACTACTGTCATATCCCCTACTGAAGTTCTACTGAAGATCTACTGTCATATCCACTACTGAAGTTCTACTGAAGATCTACTGTCATATCCCCTACTGAAGTTCTACTGAAGATCACTGTCATATCCCCTACTGAAGTTCTACTGAAGATCTACTGTCATATCCTCTACTGAAGACTACTATCATATCCCTAAGGAAGTTCTACTGAAGACTACTGTCATATCCCCTACTGAAGTTCTACTGAAGATCTACTGTCATATCCACTACTGAAGTTCTACTGAAGATCTACTGTCATATCCCCTACTGAAGTTCTACTGAAGATCTACTGTCATATCCTCTACTGAAGACTACTATCATATCCCTACTGAAGTTCTACTGAAGATCTACTGTCATATCCCCTACTGAAGTTATACTGAAGACTACTGTCATATCCCCTAGTGAAGTTCTACTGAAGATCTACTATCATATCCCCTACTGAAGTTCTACTGTCAAATCCCTACTGAAGTTCTACTGAAGATCTACTGTCATATCCCCTACTGAAGTTATACTGAATATCTACTGTCATATCCCCTACTGAAGTTATACTGAAGATCTACTGTCATATCCCCTACTGAAGTTCTACTGAAGATCTACTGTCATATCCCCTACTGAAGTTATACTGAAGACTACTGTCATATCCCCTACTGAAGTAATACTGAAGACTACTGTCATATCCCCTACTGAAGTTCTACTGAAGATCTACTGTCATATCCCTACTGAAGTTCTACTAAAGATCTACTGTCATATCCCCTACTGAAGTTCTACTGAAGCTCTACTGTCATATCCCCTACCGAAGTTCTACTGAAGATCTACTGTCAAATCCCCTACTAAAGTTATACTGAAGACTACTGTCATATCCCCTACTGAAGTAATACTGAAGACTACTGTCATATCCCCTACTGAAGTTCTACTGAAGATCTACTGTCATATCCCCTACTGAAGTTCTACTGAAGCTCTACTGTCATATCCCCTACTGAAGACTACTGTCATATCCCTACTGAAGTTCTACTGAAGACTACTGTCATATCCTCTACTGAAGACTACTCTCATATCCCTACTGAAGTTCTACTGAAGATCTACTGTCATATCCCATACTGAAGTTCTACTGAAGATCTACTGTCATATCCCCTACTGAAGTTCTACTGAAGATCACTGTCATATCCCCTACTGAAGTTCTACTGAAGATCTACTGTCATATCCTCTACTGAAGACTACTATCATATCCCTACTGAAGTTCTACTGAAGATCTACTGTTATATCCCCTACTGAAGTTATACTGAAGACTACTGTCATATCCCCTAGTGAAGTTCTACTGAAGATCTACTGTCATATCCCCTACTGAAGTTCTACTGTCAAATCCCTACTGAAGGTCTACTGAAGATCTACTGTCATATCCCCTACTGAAGTTATACTGAAGATATACTGTCATATCCTCTACTGAAGTTCTACTGAAGATCTACTGTCATATCCCCTACTGAAGTTCTACTGAAGATATACTGTCATATCCCCTACTGAAGTTATACTGAATATCTACTGTCATATCCCCTACTGAAGTTCTACTGAAGCTGTACTGTCATATCCCCTACCGAAGTTCTACTGAAGATCTACTGTCATATCCCCTACTAAAGTTATACTGAAGACTACTGTCATATCCCCTACTGAAGTTCTACTGAAGATCTACTGTCATAGCCCCTACTGAAGATCTACTGTCATATCCCCTACTGAAGTTCTACTGAATATCTACTGTCATATCCCCTACTGAAGACTACTGTCATATCCCTACTGAAGTTCTACTGAAGACTACTGTCATATCCTCTACTGAAGACTACTCTCATATCCCTACTGAAGTTCTACTGAAGATCTACTGTCATATCCCATACTGAAGTTCTACTGAAGATCTACTGTCATATCCCCTACTGAAGTTCTACTGAAGATCACTGTCATATCCCCTACTGAAGTTCTACTGAAGATCTACTGTCATATCCTCTACTGAAGACTACTATCATATCCCTACTGAAGTTCTACTGAAGACTACTGTCATATCCCCTACTGAAGTTCTACTGAAGATCTACTGTCATATCCACTACTGAAGTTCTACTGAAGATCTACTGTCATATCCCCTACTGAAGTTCTACTGAAGATCTACTGTCATATCCTCTACTGAAGACTACTATCATATCCCTACTGAAGTTCTACTGAAGATCTACTGTCATATCCCCTACTGAAGTTATACTGAAGACTACTGTCATATCCCCTAGTGAAGTTCTACTGAAGATCTACTATCATATCCCCTACTGAAGTTCTACTGTCAAATCCCTACTGAAGTTCTACTGAAGATCTACTGTCATATCCCCTACTGAAGTTATACTGAATATCTACTGTCATATCCCCTACTGAAGTTATACTGAAGATCTACTGTCATATCCCCTACTGAAGTTCTACTGAAGATCTACTGTCATATCCCCTACTGAAGTTATACTGAAGACTACTGTCATATCCCCTACTGAAGTAATACTGAAGACTACTGTCATATCCCCTACTGAAGTTTTACTGAAGATCTACTGTCATATCCCTACTGAAGTTCTACTGAAGATCTACTGTCATATCCCCTACTGAAGTTCTACTGAAGCTCTACTGTCATATCCCCTACCGAAGTTCTACTGAAGATCTACTGTCATATCCCCTACTAAAGTTATACTGAAGACTACTGTCATATCCCCTACTGAAGTAATACTGAAGACTACTGTCATATCCCCTACTGAAGTTCTACTGAAGATCTACTGTCATATCCCTACTGAAGTTCTACTGAAGATCTACTGTCATATCCCCTACTGAAGTTCTACTGAAGCTCTACTGTCATATCCCCTACCGAAGTTCTACTGAAGATCTACTGTCATATCCCCTACTGAAGTTCTACTGAAGACTACTGTCATATCCCCTACTGAAGTTCTACTGAAGCTCTACTGTCATATCCCCTACTGAAGTTCTACTGAAGATCTACTGTCATATCCCCTACTGAAGATCTACTGTCATATCCCCTACTGAAGTTCTACTGAATATCTACTGTCATATCCCCTACTGAAGACTACTGTCATATCCCTACTAAAGTTCTACTGAAGACTACTGTCATATCCTCTACTGAAGACTACTATCATATCCCTACTGAAGTTCTACTGAAGATCTACTGTCATATCCCCTACTGAAGTTCTACTGAAGATTTACTGTCATATCCCCTACTGAAGTTCTACTGAAGATCACTGTCATATCCCCTACTGAAGTTCTACTGAAGATCTACTGTCATATCCTCTACTGAAGACTACTATCATATCCCTACTGAAGTTCTACTGAAGATCTACTGTCATATCCCCTACTGAAGTTATACTGAAGACTACTGTCATATCCCCTAGTGAAGTTCTACTGAAGATCTACTGTCATATCCCCTACTGAAGTTCTACTGTCAAATCCCTACTGAAGTTCTACTGAAGATCTACTGTCATATCCCCTACTGAAGTTATACTGAAGATATACTGTCATATACCCTACTTAAGTTCTACTGAACATCTAGTGTCATATCCTCTACTGAAGTTCTACTGAAGATCTACAGTCATATCCTCTACTGAAGTTCTACTGAAGATCTACTGTCATATCCCCTACTGAAGTTCTACTGAAGATCTACTGTCATATCCATACTGAAGTTCTACTGAAGATCTACTGTCATATCCCTACTGATTTTCTACTGAAGATCTACTGTCATATCCCCTACTTAAGTAATACTGAAGACTACTGTCATATCCCCTACTGAAGTTCTACTGAAGATCTACTGTCATATCCCCTACTGAAGTTCTACTGAAGATCTATTGTCATATCCCCTACTGAAGTTCTACTGAAGATCTACTGTCATATCCCCTACTGATATTCTACTGAAGATCTACTGTCATATCCCTACTGAAGTTCTACTGAAGAACTACTGTCATATCCCCTACTGAAGTTCTACTGAAGATCTACTGTCATATCCCTACTGAAGTTCTACTGAAGCACTACTGTCATATCCCCTACTGATATTCTACTGAAGATCTACTGTCATATCCCCTACTGAAGACTACTGTCATATCCCTACTGAAGTTCTACTGAAGGTCTACTGTCATATCCCTACTGAAGTTCTACTGAAGCACTACTGTCATATCCCCTACTGATATTCTACTGAAGATCTACTGTCATATCCCCTACTGAAGACTACTGTCATATCCCTACTGAAGTTCTACTGAAGATCTACTGTCATATCCCCTACTGAAGTTCTACTGAAGATCTACTGTCATATCCCTACTGAAGTTCTACTGAAGCACTACTGTCATATCCCCTACTGATATTCTACTGAAGATCTACTGTCATATCCCTACTGAAGTTCTACTGAACAGCTACTGTCATATCCTCTACTGAAGACTACTATCATATCCCTACTGAAGTTCTACTGAAGATCTACTGTCATATCCCCTACTGAAGTTATACTGAAGACTACTGTCATATCCCCTAGTGAAGTTCTACTGAAGATCTACTATCATATCCCCTACTGAAGTTCTACTGTCAAATCCCTACTGAAGTTCTACTGAAGATCTACTGTCATATCCCTACTGAAGTTCTACTGAAGCACTACTGTCATATCCCCTACTGATATTCTACTGAAGATCTACTGTCATATCCCTACTGAAGTTCTGCTGAAGATCTACTGTCATATCCTCTACTGAAGACTACTATCATATCCCTACTGAAGTTCTACTGAAGATCTACTGTCATATCCCCTACTGAAGTTATACTGAAGACTACTGTCATATCCCCTAGTGAAGTTCTACTGAAGATCTACTATCATATCCCCTACTGAAGTTCTACTGTCAAATCCCTACTGAAGTTCGACTGAAGATCTACTGTCATATCCCCTACTGAAGTTATACTGAATATCTACTGTCATATCCCCTACTGAAGTTATACTGAAGATCTACTGTCATATCCCCTACTGAAGATCTACTGTCATATCCCCTACTGAAGTTATACTGAAGACTACTGTCATATCCCCTACTGAAGTTTTACTGAAGATCTACTGTCATATCCCTACTGAAGTTCTACTGAAGATCTACTGTCATATCCCCTACTGAAGTTCTACTGAAGCTCTACTGTCATATCCCCTACCGAAGTTCTACTGAAGATCTACTGTCATATCCCCTACTAAAGTTATACTGAAGACTACTGTCATATCCCCTACTGAAGTAATACTGAAGACTACTGTCATATCCCCTACTGAAGTTCTACTGAAGATCTACTGTCATATCCCTACTGAAGTTCTACTGAAGATCTACTGTCATATCCCCTACTGAAGTTCTACTGAAGCTCTACTGTCATATCCCCTACCGAAGTTCTACTGAAGATCTACTGTCATATCCCCTACTGAAGTTCTACTGAAGACTACTGTCATATCCCCTACTGAGGTTCTACTGAAGCTCTACTGTCATATCCCCTACTGAAGTTCTACTGAAGATCTACTGTCATATCCCCTACTGAAGATCTACTGTCATATCCCCTACTGAAGTTCTACTGAATATCTACTGTCATATCCCCTACTGAAGACTACTGTCATATCCCTACTGAAGTTCTACTGAAGACTACTGTCATATCCTCTACTGAAGACTACTCTCATATCCCTACTGAAGTTCTACTGAAGATCTACTGTCATATCCCATACTGAAGTTCTACTGAAGATCTACTGTCATATCCCCTACTGAAGTTCTACTGAAGATCTACTGTCATATCCCCTACTGAAGTTATACTGAAGACTACTGTCATATCCCCTAGTGAAGTTCTACTGAAGATCTACTGTCATATCCCCTACTGAAGTTCTACTGTCAAATCCCTACTGAAGTTCTACTGAAGATCTACTGTCATATCCCCTACTGAAGTTATACTGAAGATATACTGTCATATACCCTACTGAAGTTCTACTGAACATCTAGTGTCATATCCTCTACTGAAGTTCTACTGAAGATCTACAGTCATATCCCCTACTGAAGTTCTACTGAAGATCTACTGTCATATCCCCTACTGAAGTTCTACTGAAGATCTACTGTCATATCCATACTGAAGTTCTACTGAAGATCTACTGTCATATCCCTACTGATTTTCTACTGAAGATCTACTGTCATATCCCCTACTGAAGTAATACTGAAGACTACTGTCATATCCCCTACTGAAGTTCTACTGAAGATCTACTGTCATATCCCCTACTGAAGTTCTACTGAAGATCTATTGTCATATCCCCTACTGAAGTTCTACTGAAGATCTACTGTCATATCCCCTACTGATATTCTACTGAAGATCTACTGTCATATCCCTACTGAAGTTCTACTGAAGAACTACTGTCATATCCCCTACTGAAGTTCTACTGAAGATCTACTGTCATATCCCTACTGAAGTTCTACTGAAGCACTACTGTCATATCCCCTACTGATATTCTACTGAAGATCTACTGTCATATCCCCTACTGAGCTACTGAAGACTACTGTCATATCCCCTACTGAAGTTCTACTGAAGATCTACTGTCATATCCCTACTGAAGTTCTACTGAAGAACTACTGTCATATCCCCTACTGATATTCTACTGAAGATCTACTGTCATATCCCCTACTGAAGACTGAAGATCTACTGTCATATCCCCTACTGAAGTTCTACTGAAGATCTACTGTCATATCCCCTACTGAAGTTCTACTGAAGATCTACTGTCATATCCCTACTGAAGTTCTACTGAAGCACTACTGTCATATCCCCTACTGATATTCTACTGAAGATCTACTGTCATATCCCTACTGAAGTTCTCCTGAACATCTAGTGTCATATCCTCTACTGAAGTTCTACTGAAGACTACTGTCATATCCCTACTGAAGTTCTACTGAAGATCTACTGTCATATCCCCTACTGAAGTTATACTGAAGATCTACTGTCATATCCCCTACTGAAGTTCTACTGAAGATCTACTGTCATATCCCCTACTGAAGTTCTACTGAAGATCTACTGTCATATCCCCTACTGAAGTTCTACTGAAGATCTACTGTCATATCCCCTAATGAAGTTCTTCTGAAGATCTACTGTCATATCCCCTACTGAAGTTCTACTGAAGAACTACTGTCATATCCCCTACTGATATTCTACTGAAGATCTACTGTCATATCCCCTACTGAAGTTCTACTGAAGCAGCTACTGTCATATCCTCTACTGAAGTTATACTGAAGATCTACTGTCATATCCCCACTGAAGTTCTAATGAAGATCTACTGTCATATCCCCTACTGAAGTTCTACTGAAGATCTACTGTCATATCCTCTACTGAAGTTCTACTGAAGATCTACTGTCATATCCCCTACTGAAGTTCTACTGAAGATCTACTGTCATATCCCCTACTGAAGTTCTACTGAAGATCTACTGTCATATCCATACTGAAGTTCTACTGAAGATCTACTGTCATATCCCTACTGATTTTCTACTGAAGATCTACTGTCATATCCCCTACTGAAGTTCTACTGAAGATCTACTGTCATATCCCCTACTGAAGTTCTACTGAAGATCTACTGTCATATCCCCTACTGAAGTTCTACTAAAGATCTACTGTCATATCCCCTACTGAAGTTATACTGAAGACTACTGTCATATCCCCTAGTGAAATCTACTGAAGATCTACTGTCATATCCCCTACTAAATTTCTACTGTCAAATCCCTACTGAAGTTCTACTGAAGATCTACTGTCATATCCCCTACTGAAGTTCTACTGAAGATCTACTGTCATATCCCCTACTGAAGTAATACTGAAGACTACTGTCATATCCCCTACTGAAGTTCTACTGAAGCTCTACTGTCATATACCCTACTGAAGTTCTACTGAACATCTAGTGTCATATCCTCTACTGAAGTTCTACTGAAGTTCTACTGTCATATCCCCTACTGAAGTTCTACTGAAGATCCACTGTCATATCCCCTACTGAAGTTCTACTGAAGATCTACTGTCATATCCCCTACTGAAGTTATACAGAAGATCTACTGTCATATCCCCTACTGATTTTCTACTGAAGATCTACTGTCATATCCCCTACTGAAGTTCTACTGAAGATCTACTGTCATATCACCTACTGAAGTTCTACTGAAGATCTACTGTCATATCCATACTGAAGTTCTACTGAAGATCTACTGTCATATCCCTACTGAAGTTATACTGAAGATCTACTGTCATATCCCCTACTGGAGTAATACTGAAGACTACTGTCATATCCCCTACTGAAGTTCTACTGAAGATCTACTGTCATATCCCCTACTGAAGTTCTACTGAAGATCTACTGTCATAACCCCTACTGAAGTTATACTGAAGTTTACTGTCATTTCCCCTACTGAAATTATTCTGAAGATCTACTGTCATATCCCCTAATGAAATTCTTCTGAAGATCTACTGTCATATCCCCTACTGAAGTTCTACTGAAGATCTACTGTCATATCCCCTACTGATATTCTACTGAAGATCTACTGTCATATCCCCTACTGAAGTTCTACTGAAGCACTACTGTCATATCCCCTACTGATATTCTACTGAAGGTCTACTGTCATATCCCCTACTGAAAATCTAATGAAGATCTACTGTCATATCCCCTTCTGAAGTTCTACTGAAGATCTACTGTCATATCCCCTACTGATATTCTACTGAAGATCTACTGTTATATCCCCTACTGAAGTTCTACTGAAAATCTACTGTCATATCCCCTACTGAAGTTCTACTGAACATCTAGTGTCATATCCTCTACTGAAGTTCTACTGAAGATCTACTGTCATACCCCCTACTGAAGTTCTACTGTCATATCCCTACTGAAGTTCTACTGAAGATCTACTGCCATATCCCCTACTGAAGTTCTACTGAAGACTGCTGTCATATCCTCTACTGAAGTTCTACTGAAGATTACTGTCATATCCTCTACTGAAGACTACTATCATATCCCTACTGAAGTTCTACTGAAGATCACTGTCATATCCCCTACTGAAGTTCTACTGAAGATCTACTGTCATATCCCCTACTGAAGTTCTACTGAAGATCTACTGTCATATCCCCTACTGAAGTTCTACTGAATATCTACTGTCATATCCCCTACTGAAGTTCTACTGAAGATCTACTGTCATATCCTCTACTGAAGACTACTATCACATCCCTACTGAAGTTCTACTGAAGATCTACTGTCATATCGACTACTGAAGTTCTACTGAAGATCTACTGTCACATCCCCTACTGAAGTTCTACTGAAGATCTAATGTCATATCCCCTACTGAAGTTATACTGAAGACTACTGTCATATCCCCTAAAAAGTTATACTGTCAAATCCCTACTGAAATTCTTCTGAAGATCTACTGTCATATCCCCTACTGAAGTTCTACTGAAGATCTACTGTCATATCCCCTACTGAACTTCTACTGAAGATCTACTGTAATATCCCCTACTGATATTCTACTGAAGATCTACTGTCATATCCCCTACTGAACTTCTACTGAAGATCTACTGTAATATCCCCTACTGATATTCTACTGAAGGTCTACTGTCATATCCCCTACGGAATATCTAATGAAGATCTACTGTCATATCCCCTTCTGAAGTTCTACTGAACAGCTACTGTCATATCCCCCACTTAAGTTCTACTGAAGATCTACTGTCATATCCCCTACTGAATATTCTACTGAAGATCTACTGTCATATCCCCTACTGAGTTCTACTGAAAATCTACTGTCATATCCCCTACTGAAGTTCTACTGAACATCTAGTGTCATATCCTCTACTCAAGTTCTACTGAAGATCTACTGTCATACCCCCTACTGAAGTTCTACTGTCATATCCCTACTGAAGTTCTACTGAAGATCTACTGTCACATCCTCTACTGAAGTTCTACTGAACATCTAGTGTCATATCCTGTACTGAAGACTACTATCATATCCCTACTGAAGTTCTACTGAAGATCTACTGTCATATCCCCTACTGAAGTTCTACTGAAGATCTACTGTCATATCCCTTACTGAAGTTCTACTGAATATCTACTGTCATATCCCCTACTGAAGTTCTACTGAAGATCTACTGTCATATCCTCTACTGAAAACTACTATCATATCCCTACTGAAGTTCTACTGAAGATCACTGTCATATCCCCTACTGAAGTTCTACTGAAGATCTACTGTCATATCCCCTACTGAAGTTCTACTGAATATATACTGTCATATCCCCTACTGAAGTTCTACTGAAGATCTACTGTCATATCCTCTACTGAAGACTACTATCATATCCCTACTGAAGTTCTACTGAAGATCTACTGTCATATCCCCTACTGAAGTTCTGCTGAATATATACTGTCATATCCCCTACTGAAGTTCTACTGAAGATCTACTGTCATATCCCCTACTGAAGTTCTACTGAAGATCTACTGTCATATCCCCTACTGAAGTTCTACTGAAGATCTAATGTCATATCCCCTACTGAAGTTCTACTGAAGACTACTGTCATATACCTACTGAAGTTCTACGGAAGACTACTGTCATATCCTCTACTGAAGGTCTACTGAAGATCTACTGTCATATCCCCTACTGAAGTTCTACTGAAGATCTACTGTCATATCCATACTGATTTTCTACTGAAGATCTACTGTCATATCCCCTACTGAAGTAATACTGAAGACTACTGTCATATCCCCTACTGAAGTTCTACTGAAGATCTACTGTCATATCCCCTACTGAAGTTCTACTGAAGATCTATTGTCATATCCCCTACTGAAGTTCTACTGAAGATCTACTGTCATATCCCCTACTGATATTCTAATGAAGATCTACTGTCATATCCCTACTGAAGTTCTACTGAAGAACTACTGTCATATCCCCTACTGAAGTTCTACTGAAGATCTACTGTCATATCCCTACTGAAGTTCTACTGAAGCACTACTGTCATATCCCTACTGATATTCTACTGAAGATCTACTGTCATATCCCCTACTGAAGACTACTGTCATATCCCTACTGAAGTTCTACTGAAGATCTACTGTCATATCCCTACTGAAGTTCTACTGAAGCACTACTGTCATATCCCCTACTGATATTCTACTGAAGATCTACTGTCATATCCCCTACTGAAGACTACTGTCATATCCCTACTGAAGTTCTACTGAAGATCTACTGTCATATCCCCTACTGAAGTTCTACTGAAGATCTACTGTCATATCCCTACTGAAGTTCTACTGAAGCACTACTGTCATATCCCCTACTGATATTCTACTGAAGATCTACTGTCATATCCCTACTGAAGTTATACTGAACAGCTACTGTCATATCCTCTACTGAAGTTATACTGAAGACTACTGTCATATCCCCCACTGAAGTTCTACTGAAGATCTACTGTCATATACCCTACTGAAGTTCTCCTGAACATCTAGTGTCATATCCTCTACTGAAGTTCTACTGAAGATGTACTGTCATATCCCCTACTGAAGTTCTACTGAAGATCTACTGTCATATCCCCTACTGAAGTTCTACTGAAGATCTACTGTCATATCCATACTGAAGTTCTACTGAAGATCTACTGTCATATCCCTACTGATTTTCTACTGAAGATCTACTGTCATATCCCCTACTGAAGTTCTACTGAAGATCTACTGTCATATCCCCTACTGAAGTTCTACTGAAGATCTACTGTCATATCCCCTACTGAAGTTCTACTAAAGATCTACTGTCATATCCCCTACTGAAGTTCTACTTAAGATCTACTGTCATATCCCCTACTGAAGTTATACTGAAGACTACTGTCATATCCCCTAGTGAAGTTCTACTGAAGATCTACTGTCATATCCCCTACTGAAGTTCTACTGTCAAATCCCTACTGAAGTTCTACTGAAGATCTACTGTCATATCCCCTACTGAAGTTCTACAAAAGATCTACTGTCATATCCCCTACTGAAGTAATACTGAAGACTACTGTCATATCCCCTACTGAAGTTCTACTGAAGCTCTACTGTCATATACCCTACTGAAGTTCTACTGAACATCTAGTGTCATATCCTCTACTGAAGTTCTACTGAAGTTCTACTGTCATATCCCCTACTGAAGTTCTACTGAAGATCCACTGTCATATCCCCTACTGAAGTTCTACTGAAGATCTACTGTCATATCCCCTACTGAAGTTATACAGAAGATCTACTGTCATATCCCCTACTGATTTTCTACTGAAGATCTACTGTCATATCCCCTACTGAAGTTCTACTGAAGATCTACTGTCATATCACCTACTGAAGTTCTACTGAAGATCTACTGTCATATCCATACTGAAGTTCTACTGAAGATCTACTGTCATATCCCTACTGAAGTTATACTGAAGATCTACTGTCATATCCCCTACTGGAGTAATACTGAAGACTACTGTTATATCCCCTACTGAAGTTCTACTGAAGATCTACTGTCATATCCCCTACTGAAGTTCTACTGAAGATCTACTGTCATAACCCCTACTGAAGTTATACTGAAGTTTACTGTCATTTCCCCTACTGAAATTATTCTGAAGATCTACTGTCATATCCCCTAATGAAATTCTTCTGAAGATCTACTGTCATATCCCCTACTGAAGTTCTACTGAAGATCTACTGTCATATCCCCTACTGATATTCTACTGAAGATCTACTGTCATATCCCCTACTGAAGTTCTACTGAAGCACTACTGTCATATCCCCTACTGATATTCTACTGAAGGTCTACTGTCATATCCCCTACTGAAGATCTAATGAAGATCTACTGTCATATCCCCTTCTGAAGTTCTACTGAACAGCTACTGTCATATCCCCCACTGAAGTTCTACTGAAGATCTACTGTCATATCCCCTACTGATATTCTACTGAAGATCTACTGTTATATCCCCTACTGAAGTTCTACTGAAAATCTACTGTCATATCCCCTACTGAAGTTCTACTGAACATCTAGTGTCATATCCTCTACTGAAGTTCTGCTGAAGATCTACTGTCATACCCCCTACTGAAGTTATACTGTCATATCCCTACTGAAGTTCTACTGAAGATCTACTGTCATATCCCCTACTGAAGTTCTACTGAAGATCTACTGTCATATCCCCTACTGAAGTTCTACTGAAGATCTACTGTCATATCCCCTACTGAAGATCTACTGAATATCTACTGTCATATCCCCTACTGAAGTTCTACTGAAGATCTACTGTCATATCCTCTACTGAAGACTACTATCACATCCCTACTGAAGTTCTACTGAAGATCTACTGTCATATCGACTACTGAAGTTCTACTGAAGATCTACTGTCACATCCCCTACTGAAGTTCTACTGAAGATCTAATGTCATATCCCCTACTGAAGTTATACTGAAGACTACTGTCAAATCCCCTAAAAAGTTATACTGTCAAATCCCTACTGAAATACTTCTGAAGATCTACTGTCATATCCCCTACTGAAGTTCTACTGAAGATCTACTGTCATATCCCCTACTGAACTTCTACTGAAGATCTACTGTAATATCCCCTACTGATATTCTACTGAAGATCTACTGTCATATCCCCTACTGAACTTCTACTGAAGATCTACTGTAATATCCCCTACTGATATTCTACTGAAGGTCTACTGTCATATCCCCTACTGAAGATCTAATGAAGATCTACTGTCATATCCCCTTCTGAAGTTCTACTGAACAGCTACTTTCATATCCCCCACTGAAGGTCTACTGAAGATCTACTGTCATATCCCCTACTGAATATTCTACTGAAGATCTACTGTCATATCCCCTACTGAGTTCTACTGAAAATCTACTGTCATATCCCCTACTGAAGTTCTACTGAACATCTAGTGTCATATCCTCTACTCAAGTTCTACTGAAGATCTACTGTCATACCCCCTACTGAAGTTCTACTGTCATATCCCTACTGAAGTTCTACTGAAGATCTACTGTCACATCCTCTACTGAAGTTCTACTGAACATCTAGTGTCATATCCTGTACTGAAGACTACTATCATATCCCTACTGAAGTTCTACTGAAGATCTACTGTCATATCCCTTACTGAAGTTCTACTGAATATCTACTGTCATATCCCCTACTGAAGTTCTACTGAAGATCTACTGTCATATCCTCTACTGAAAACTACTATCATATCCCTACTGAAGTTCTACTGAAGATCACTGTCATATCCCCTACTGAAGTTCTACTGAAGATCTACTGTCATATCCCCTACTGAAGTTCTACTGAATATATACTGTCATATCCCCTACTGAAGTTCTACTGAAGATCTACTGTCATATCCTCTACTGAAGACTACTATCATATCCCTACTGAAGTTCTACTGAAGATCTACTGTCATATCCCCTACTGAAGTTCTACTGAATATATACTGTCATATCCCCTACTGAAGTTCTACTGAAGATCTACTGTCATATCCCCTACTGAAGTTCTACTGAAGATCTACTGTCATATCCCCTACTGAAGTTCTACTGAAGACTACTGTCATTTACCTACTGAAGTTCTACGGAAGACTACTGTCATATCCTCTACTGAAGTTCTACTGAAGATCTACTGTCATATCCCCTACTGAAGACTACTATCATATCCCTACTGAAGTTCTACTGACGATCTACTGTCATATCCCCTACTGAAGTTCTACTGAATATATACTGTCATATCCCCTACTGAAGTTCTACTGAAGATCTACTGTCATATCCCCTACTGAAGTTCTACTGAAGATCTAATGTCATATCCCCTACTGAAGTTCTACTGAAGACTACTGTCATATACCTACTGAAGTTCTACGGAAGACTACTGTCATATCCTCTACTGAAGTTCTACTGAAGATCTACTGTCATATCCCCTACTGAAGTTCTACTGAAGATCTACTGTCATATCCTGTACTGAAGACTACTATCATATCCCTACTGATGTTCTACTGAAGATCTACTGTCATATCCCCTACTGAAGTTCTACTGAAGATCTACTGTCATATCCCCTACTGAAGTTCTACTGAATATCTACTGTCATATCCCCTACTGAATTTCTACTGAAGATCTACTGTCATATCCTCTACTGAAAACTACTATCATATCCCTACTGAAGTTCTACTGAAGATCACTGTCATATCCCCTACTGAAGTTCTACTGAAGATCTACTGTCATATCCTGTACTGAAGACTACTATCATATCCCTACTGAAGTTCTACTGAAGATCTACTGTCATATCCCCTACTGAAGTTCTACTGAAGATCTACTGTCATATCCCCTACTGAAGTTCTACTGAATATATACTGTCATATCCTCTACTGAAGACTACTATCACATCCCTACTGAAGTTCTACTGAAGATCTACTGTCATATCCTCTACTGAAGTTCTACTGAAGATCTACTGTCACATCCCCTACTGAAGTTCTACTGAAGATCTACTGTCACATCCCCTACTGAAGTTCTACTGAAGATCTACTGTCACATCCCCTACTGAAGTTCTACTGAAGATCTACTGTCATATCCTCTACTGAAGTTCTACTGAAGATCTACTGTCACATCCTCTACTGAAGTTCTACTGAAGATCTACTGTCACATCCCCTACTGAAGTTCTACTGAAGATCTACTGTAATATCCCCTACTGATATTCTACTGAAGATCTACTGTCATATCCCCTACTGAACTTCTACTGAAGATCTACTGTAATATCCCCTACTGATATTCTACTGAAGGTCTACTGTCATATCCCCTACTGAAGATCTAATGAAGATCTACTGTCATATCCCCTTCTGAAGTTCTACTGAACAGCTACTGTCATATCCCCCACTGAAGTTCTACTGAAGATCTACTGTCATATCCCCTACTGAATATTCTACTGAAGATCTACTGTCATATCCCCTACTGAAGTTCTACTGAAAATCTACTGTCATATCCCTACTGAAGTTCTACTGAACATCTACTGTCATATCCCCTACTGAAGTTCTACTGAAGATCTACTGTCATATCCCCTACTGAAGTTCTACTGAAGATCTACTGTCATATCCCCTACTGAAGTTCTACTGAAGATCTACTGTCATATCCTCTACTGAAGTTCTACTGAAGATCTACTGTCACATCCTCTACTGAAGTTCTACTGAAGATCTACTGTCACATCCCCTACTGAAGTTCTACTGAAGATCTACTGTAATATCCCCTACTGATATTCTACTGAAGATCTACTGTCATATCCCCTACTGAACTTCTACTGAAGATCTACTGTAATATCCCCTACTGATATTCTACTGAAGGTCTACTGTCATATCCCCTACTGAAGATCTAATGAAGATCTACTGTCATATCCCCTTCTGAAGTTCTACTGAACAGCTACTGTCATATCCCCCACTGAAGTTCTACTGAAGATCTACTGTCATATCCCCTACTGAATATTCTACTGAAGATCTACTGTCATATCCCCTACTGAGTTCTACTGAAAATCTACTGTAATATCCCCTACTGAAGTTCTACTGAACATCTAGTGTCATATCCTCTACTCAAGTTCTACTGAAGATCTACTGTCATACCCCCTACTGAAGTTCTATTGTCAT
This sequence comes from Coregonus clupeaformis, assembly GCF_020615455.1. Lineage (NCBI taxonomy): Eukaryota > Metazoa > Chordata > Actinopteri > Salmoniformes > Salmonidae > Coregonus > Coregonus clupeaformis. The sequence continues at coordinate 65,626 of NW_025533781.1, forward strand.
ATCCCTACTGAAGTTCTACTGAAGATCTACTGTCACATCCTCTACTGAAGTTCTACTGAACATCTAGTGTCATATCCTGTACTGAAGACTACTATCATATCCCTACTGAAGTTCTACTGAAGATCTACTGTCATATCCCCTACTGAAGTTCTACTGAAGATCTACTGTCATATCCCCTACTGAAGTTCTACTGAATATCTACTGTCATATCCCCTACTGAAGTTCTACTGAAGATCTACTGTCATATCCTCTACTGAAAACTACTATCATATCCCTACTGAAGTTCTACTGAAGATCACTGTCATATCCCCTACTGAAGTTCTACTGAAGATCTACTGTCATATCCCCTACTGAAGTTCTACTGAATATATATACTGTCATATCCCCTACTGAAGTTCTACTGAAGATCTACTGTCATATCCTCTACTGAAGACTACTATCATATCCCTACTGAAGTTCTACTGAAGATCTACTGTCATATCCCCTACTGAAGTTCTACTGAAGATCTACTGTCATATCCTGTACTGAAGACTACTATCATATCCCTACTGAAGTTCTACTGAAGATCTACTGTCATATCCCCTACTGAAGTTCTACTGAAGATCTACTGTCATATCCCCTACTGAAGTTCTACTGAATATATACTGTCATATCCTCTACTGAAGACTACTATCACATCCCTACTGAAGTTCTACTGAAGATCTACTGTCACATCCTCTACTGAAGTTCTACTGAAGATCTACTGTCACATCCCCTACTGAAGTTCTACTGAAGATCTACTGTCATATCCTCTACTGAAGTTCTACTGAAGATCTACTGTCACATCCCCTACTGAAGTTCTACTGAAGATCTACTGTAATATCCCCTACTGATATTCTACTGAAGATCTACTGTCATATCCCCTACTGAACTTCTACTGAAGATCTACTGTAATATCCCCTACTGATATTCTACTGAAGGTCTACTGTCATATCCCCTACTGAAGATCTAATGAAGATCTACTGTCATATCCCCTTCTGAAGTTCTACTGAACAGCTACTGTCATATCCCCCACTGAAGTTCTACTGAAGATCTACTGTCATATCCCCTACTGAATATTCTACTGAAGATCTACTGTCATATCCCCTACTGAGTTCTACTGAAAATCTACTGTCATATCCCCTACTGAAGTTCTACTGAACATCTAGTGTCATATCCTCTACTCAAGTTCTACTGAAGATCTACTGTCATACCCCCTACTGAAGTTCTACTGTCACATCCTCTACTGAAGTTCTACTGAACATCTAGTGTCATATCCTGTACTGAAGACTACTATCATATCCCTACTGAAGTTCTACTGAAGATCTACTGTCATATCCCCTACTGAAGTTCTACTGAAGATCTACTGTCATATCCCCTACTGAAGTTCTACTGAATATCTACTGTCATATCCCCTACTGAAGTTCTACTGAAGATCTACTGTCATATACCTCTACTGAAGTTCTACTGAAGATCTACTGTCATATCCCCTACTGAAGTTCTACTGAAGATCTACTGTCATATCCCCTACTGAAGTTCTAGTGAATATATACTGTCATATCCCCTACTGAAGTTCTACTGAAGATCTACTGTCATATCCTCTACTGAAGACTACTATCATATCCCTACTGAAGTTCTACTGAAGATCTACTGTCATATCCCCTACTGAAGTTCTACTGAAGATCTACTGTCATATCCCCTACTGAAGTTCTACTTAATATATACTGTCATATCCCCTACTGAAGTTCTACTGAAGATCTACTGTCATATCCCCTACTGAAGTTCTACTGAAGATCTACTGTCATATCCCCTACTGAAGTTCTACTGAAGATCTAATGTCATATCCCCTACTGAAGTTATACTGAAGACTACTGTCATATCCCCTAAAAAGTTATACTGTTAAATCCCTACTGAAGTTCTACTGAAAATCTACTGTCATATCCCCTACTGAAGTTATACTGAAGATATACTGTCATATCCCCTACTGAAGTTCTACTGAAGATCTACTGTCATATCCCCTACTGAAGTTCTACTGAAGACTACTGTCATATACCTACTGAAGTTCTACGGAAGACTACTGTCATATCCTCTACTGAAGTTCTACTGAAGATCTACTGTCATATCCCCTACTGAAGTTCTACTGAAGATCTACTGTCATATCCTGTACTGAAGACTACTATCATATCCCTACTGATGTTCTACTGAAGATCTACTGTCATATCCCCTACTGAAGTTCTACTGAAGATCTACTGTCATATCACCTACTGAAGTTCTACTGAATATCTACTGTCATATCCCCTACTGAAGTTCTACTGAAGATCTACTGTCATATCCACTACTGAAAACTACTATCATATCCCTACTGAAGTTCTACTGAAGATCACTGTCATATCCCCTACTGAGGTTCTACTGAAGATCTACTGTCATATCCTGTAATGAAGACTACTATCATATCCCTACTGAAGTTCTACTGAAGATCTACTGTCATATCCCCTACTGAAGTTCTACTGAAGATCTACTGTCATATCCCCTACTGAAGTTCTACTGAATATATACTGTCATATCCTCTACTGAAGACTACTATCACATCCCTACTGACGTTCTACTGAAGATCTACTGTCATATCCTCTACTGAAGTTCTACTGAAGATCTACTGTCACATCCCCTACTGAAGTTCTACTGAAGATCTACTGTCATATCCTCTACTGAAGTTCTACTGAAGATCTACTGTCACATCCTCTACTGAAGTTCTACTGAAGATCTACTGTCATATCCTCTACTGAAGTTCTACTGAAGATCTACTGTCATATCCCCTACTGAAGTTCTACTGAAGATCTACTGTCATATCCCTACTGAAGTTCTACTGAAGATCTACTGTCATATCCCCTACTGAAGTTCTACTGAAGATCTACTGTCACATCCCCTACTGAAGTTCTACTGAAGATCTAATGTCATATCCCCTACTGAAGTTATACTGAAGACTGCTGTCATATCCCCTAAAAAGTTATACTGTCAAATCCCTACTGAAGTTCTACTGAAGATCTACTGTCATATCCTCTACTGAAGTTCTACTGAAGATCTACTGTCACATCCCCTACTGAAATTCTACTGAAGATCTACTGTCATATCCCTACTGAAGTTCTACTGAAGACTACTGTCATATCCCCTAATGAAGTTCTACTGAAGATATACTGTCATATCCCCTACTGAAGTTCTACTGTCAAATCCCTACTGAAGTTCTACTGAAGATCTACTGTCATATCCCCTACTGAAGTTCTACTGAAGATCTACTGTCATATCCCCTACTGAAGTAATACTGAAGACTTTTGTCATATCCCCTACTGAAGTTCTACTGAAGATCTACTGTCATATACCCTACTGAAGTTCTACTGAACATCTAGTGTCATATCCTCTACTGAAGTTCTACTGAAGTTCTACTGTCATATCCCCTACTGAAGTTCTACTGAAGATCTACTGTCATATCCCCTACTGAAGATCTACTGTCATATCCCCTACTGAAGATCTACTGTCATATCCTCTACTGAAGTTCTACTGAAGATCTACTGTCATATCCCCTACTGAAGTTCTACTGAATATCTACTGTCATATCCCCTACTGAAGTTATACAGAAGATATACTGTCATATCCCCTACTGATTTTCTACTGAAAATCTACTGTCACATCCCCTACTGAAGTTCTACTGAAGATCTACTGTCATATCCTCTACTGAAGTTCTACTGAAGATCTACTGTCACATCCCCTACTGTAGTTCTACTGAAGATCTACTGTCATATCCTCTACTGAAGTTCTACTGAAGATCTACTGTCACATCCCCTACTGAAGTTCTACTGAAGATCTACTGTCATATCCTCTACTGAAGTTCTACTGAAGATCTACTGTCATATCCCCTACTGAAGTTCTACTGAAGATCTACTGTCATATCCCTACTGAAGTTCTACTGAAGATCTACTGTCATATCCCCTACTGAAGTTCTACTGAAGATCTACTGTCACATCCCCTACTGAAGTTCTACTGAAGATCTAATGTCATATCCCCTACTGAAGTTATACTGAAGACTGCTGTCATATCCCCTAAAAAGTTATACTGTCAAATCCCTACTGAAGTTCTACTGAAGATCTACTGTCATATCCTCTACTGAAGTTCTACTGAAGATCTACTGTCACATCCCCTACTGAAATTCTACTGAAGATCTACTGTCATATCCCTACTGAAGTTCTACTGAAGACTACTGTCATATCCCCTAATGAAGTTCTACTGAAGATATACTGTCATATCCCCTACTGAAGTTCTACTGTCAAATCCCTACTGAAGTTCTACTGAAGATCTACTGTCATATCCCCTACTGAAGTTCTACTGAAGATCTACTGTCATATCCCCTACTGAAGTAATACTGAAGACTTTTGTCATATCCCCTACTGAAGTTCTACTGAAGATCTACTGTCATATACCCTACTCAATCAATCAATTTTATTTTATATAGCCCTTCTTACATCAGCTAATATCTCGAAGTGCTGTACAGAAACCCAGCCTAAAACCCCAAACAGCTAGTAATGCAGGTGTAGAAGCACGGTGGCTAGGAAAAACTCCCTAGAAAGGCAAAACCTAGGAAGAAACCTAGAGAGGAACCAGGCTATGAGGGGTGGCCAGTCCTCTTCTGGCTGTGCCGGGTGGAGATTATAACAGAACCATGCCAAGATGTTCAAAAATGTTCATAAGTGACAAGCATGGTCAAATAATAATCAGGAATAAATCTCAGTTGGCTTTTCATAGCCGATCATTAGAGTTTAAAACAGCAGGTCTGGGACAGGTAGGGGTTCCATAACCGCAGGCAGAACAGTTTAAACTGGAATAGCAGCAAGGCCAGGCGGACTGGGGACAGCAAGGAGTCACCACGGCCGGTAGTCCCGACGTATGGTCCTAGGGCTCAGGTCTCTCAGTTGGCTTTTCATAGCCGATCATTTAGAGTTGAAAACAGCAGGTCTGGGACAGGTAGGGGTTTCGTAGCCGCAGGCAGAACAGTTGAAACTGGAATAGCAGCAAGGCCAGGCGGACTGGGGACAGCAAGGTGTCATCATGCCCGGTAGTCCTGACGTATGGTCCTAGGGCTCAGGTTCTCAGAGAGAAAGAGAGAACGAGAGAATTAGAGAGAGCATACTTAAATTCACACAGGACACTGGATAAGACAGGAGAAGTACTCCAGGTATAACCAACTAACCCCAGCCCCCGACACATAAACTACTGCAGCATAAATACTGGAGGCTGAGACAGGAGCGGTCCGGAGACACTGTGGCCCCATCCGAAGAAACCCCCGGACAGGGCCAAACAGGAAGGATATAACCCCACCCACTCCGCCAAAGCACAGCCCCCGCACCACTAGAGGGATATCCCCAACCACCAACTTACAATCCTGAGACAAGGCCGAGTATAGCCCACAGAGGTCTCCACCACAGCACAAACCAAGGGGGGGGGGCGCCAACTGGGCGCCTACTGAAGTTCTACTGAACATCTAGTGTCATATCCTCTACTGAAGTTCTACTGAAGTTCTACTGTCATATCCCCTACTGAAGTTCTACTGAAGATCTACTGTCATATCCCCTACTGAAGATCTACTGTCATATCCCCTACTGAAGATCTACTGTCATATCCTCTACTGAAGTTCTACTGAAGATCTACTGTCATATCCCCTACTGAAGTTCTACTGAATATCTACTGTCATATCCCCTACTGAAGTTATACAGAAGATATACTGTCATATCCCCTACTGATTTTCTACTGAAAATCTACTGTCACATCCCCTACTGAAGTTCTACTGAAGATCTACTGTCATATCCTCTACTGAAGTTCTACTGAAGATCTACTGTCATATCCTCTACTGAAGATCTACTGTCACATCCCCTACTGAAGTTCTACTGAAGATCTACTGTCATATCCTCTACTGAAGTTCTACTGAAGATCTACTGTCATATCCCCACTGAAGTTCTACTGAAGATCTACTGTCATATCCTCTACTGAAGACTACTATCACATCCCTACTGAAGTTCTACTGAAGATCTACTGTCATATCCCCTACTGAAGTTCTACTGAAGATCTACTGTCACATCCCCTACTGAAGTTCTACTGAAGATCTAATGTCATATCCCCTACTGAAGTTATACTGAAGACTACTGTCATATCCCCTAAAAAGTTATACTGTCAAATCCCTACTGAAGTTCTACTGAAGATCTACTGTCATATCCTCTACTGAAGTTCTACTGAAGATCTACTGTCATATCCTCTACTGAAGTTCTACTGAAGATCTACTGTCATATCCCTACTGAAGTTCTACTGAAGACTACTGTCATATCCCCTAATGAAGTTCTACTGAAGATATACTGTCATATCCCCTACTGAAGTTCTACTGTCAAATCCCTACTGAAGTTCTACTGAAGATCTACTGTCATATCCCCTACTGAAGTTCTACTGAAGATCTACTGTCATATCCCCTACTGAAGTAATACTGAAGACTTTTGTCATATCCCCTACTGAAGTTCTACTGAAGATCTACTGTCATATACCCTACTGAAGTTCTACTGAACATCTAGTGTCATATCCTCTACTGAAGTTCTACTGAAGTTCTACTGTCATATCCCCTACTGAAGTTCTACTGAAGTTCTACTGTCATATCCCCTACTGAAGTTCTACAGAAGATCTACTATCATATCCCCTACTGAAGTTCTACTGAAGATCTACTGTCATATCCCCTACTGAAGATCTACTGTCATATCCCCTACTGAAGATCTACTGTCATATCCTCTACTGAAGTTCTACTGAAGATCTACTGTCATATCCCCTACTGAAGTTATACAGAAGATATACTGTCATATCCCCTACTGATTTTCTACTGAAAATCTACTGTCATATCCCCTACTGAAGTTCTACTGAAGATCTACTGTCATATCCCTACTGAAGTTCTACTGAAGATCTACTGTCATATCCATACTGAAGTTCTACTGAAGATCTACTGTCATATCCCTACTGAAGTTATACTGAAGATCTACTGTCATATCCCCTACTGAAGTAATACTGAAGACTACTGTCATATCCCCTACTGAAGTTCTACTGAAGATCTACTGTCATATCCCCAAGTTGTTGTTTTTTCACCTTTATTTAACCAGGTAAGCCAGTTGAGAACAAGTTCTCATTTATTACTGCGACCTGGCCAAGATAAAGCATAGTAGTGCGATCAAAACAACAACACAGAGTTACATATGGGGTAAAAAAAATTAAGTCAAAAAATACAACACAAAATATACATACAGTGTGTGCAAATGTAGCAAGTTATGGAGGTAAGGCAATAAATAGGCTATAGTGCAAAATAATTACAATTAGGATTAACACTGGAATGCTAGATGTGCAAGAGATTATGTGCAAATAGAGATACTGGGGTGCAAAAGAGCAAAATAAAATTTCAGATGGGCTGTGTACAGGTGCAGTGATCGGTAATGTTCTCTGACAACTGATGCTTAAAGTTAGTGAGGGAGATAAGAGTCTCCAGCTTCAGATTTTTGCAATTCGTTCCAGTCATTGGCAGCAGAGAACTGGAAGGAATGGAGGCCAAAGGAGGTGTTGGCTTTGGGAATGACCAGTGAGATATACCTGCTGGAGCGCAGACTACGGGTGGGTGCTGCTATGGTGACCAATGAGCTAAGATAAGGCGGGGTTTTGCCTAGCAGTGATTTATAGATGGCCTGGAGCCAGTGGGTTTGACGACGAACATGTAGTGAGGACCAGCCAACAAGAGCGTACAGGTCACAGTTGTGGGTAGTGTATGGGGCTTTGGAGACAAAACGGATGGCACTGTGATAGACTACATCCAATTTGCTGAGTAGAGTGTTGGAGGCTATTTTGTAAATGACATCGCGAAGTCAAGGATCGGTAGGATAGTCCGTTTACGAGGGCATGTTTGGCTGCATGAGTGAAGGAGGCTTTGTTGCGAAATAGGAAGCCGATTCTAGATTTAACTTTGGATTGGAGATTCTTAATGTGAGTCTGGAAGGAGAGTTTACAGTCTAACCAGACACCTAGGTATTTGTAGTTGTCCACATACTCTAGGTCAGACCCGTCGAGAGTGGTGATTCTAGTCGGGTGGGCGGGTGCCAGCAGCGTTCGATTGAAGAGCATGCATTTAGTTTTACTAGTGTTTAAGAGCAGTTGGAGGCTACTGAAGGAGTGTTGTATGGCCTTGAAGCTCGTTTGGAGGTTTGTTAACACAGTGTCCAATGAAGGGCCAGATGTATACAAAATGGTGTCGTCTGCGTAGAGGTGGATCTGACAGTCATCTTATACTGAAGATTACTGTCATATCCCCTACTGAAATTCTTCTAAAGATCTACTGTCATATCCCCTACTGAAGTTCTACTGAAAATCTACTGTCATATCCCCTACTGAAGTTCTACTGAAGATCTACTGTCATATCCCCTACTGAAGTTCTACTGTCATATCCCTACTGAAGTTCTACTGAAGATCTACTGTCACATCCCCTACTGAAGTTCTACTGAACATCTAGTGTCATATCCTCAACTGAAGTTCTACTAAAGATCTACTGTCATATTCCCTACTGAAGTTCTACTGAAGATCTACTGTCACATACCCTACGGAAGTTGTACTGAAGACTGCTGTCATATCCTCTACTGAAGTTCTACTGAAGATCTACTGTCATATCCTCTACTGAAGTTCTACTGAAGATCTACTATCATATCCCTACTGAAGTTCTACTGAAGATCTACTGTCATATCCCCTACTGAAGTTCTACTGAAGATATACTGTCATATCCCCTACTGATTTTCTACTGAAAATCTACTGTCATATCCCCTACTGAAGTTCTACTGAAGATCTACTGTCATATCCCTACTGAAGTTCTACTGAAAATCTACTGTCATATCCCCTACTGAAGTTCTACTGAAGATCTACTGTCATATCCCCTACTGAAGTTCTACTGAAGATCTACTGTCATATCCCCTACTGAAGTAATACTGAAGACTACTGTCATATCCCCTACTGAAGTTCTACTGAAGATCTACTGTCATATCATATTTTTTTTTTTTCACCTTTATTTAACCAGGTAAGCCAGTTGAGAACAAGTTCTCATTTATTACTGCGACCTGGCCAAGATAAAGCATAGTAGTGCGATCAAAACAACAACACAGAGTTACATATGGGGTAAAAAAAATTAAGTCAAAAAATACAACAGAAAATATACATACAGTGTGTGCAAATGTAGCAAGTTATGGAGGTAAGGCAATAAATAGGCTATAGTGCAAAATAATTACAATTAGGATTAACACTGGAATGCTAGATGTGCAAGAGATTATGTGCAAATAGAGATACTGGGGTGCAAAAGAGCAAAATATATAACAATATAGGGATGAGGTAGTTGGGTGGGCTAATTTCAGATGGGCTGTGTACAGGTGCAGTGATCGGTAAGGTTCTCTGACAACTGATGCTTAAAGTTAGTGAGGGAGATAAGAGTCTCCAGCTTCAGAGATTTTTGCAATTCGTTCCAGTCATTGGCAGCAGAGAACTGGAAGGAATGGAGGCCAAAGGAGGTGTTGGCTTTGGGAATGACCAGTGAGATATACCTGCTGGAGCGCAGACTATGGGTGGGTGCTGCTATGGTGACCAATGAGCTAAGATAAGGTGGGGTTTTGCCTAGCAGTGATTTATAGATGGCCTGGAGCCAGTGGGTTTGACGACGAACATGTAGTGAGGACCAGCCAACAAGAGCGTACAGGTCACAGTTGTGGGTAGTGTATGGGGCTTTGGAGACAAAACGGATGGCACTGTGATAGACTACATCCAATTTGCTGAGTAGAGTGTTGGAGGCTATTTTGTAAATGACATCGCCGAAGTCAAGGATCGGTAGGATAGTCCGTTTTACGAGGGCATGTTTGGCAGCATGAGTGAAGGAGGCTTTGTTGCGAAATAGGAAGCCGATTCTAGATTTAACTTTGGATTGGAGATTCTTAATGTGAGTCTGGAAGGAGAGTTTACAGTCTAACCAGACACCTAGGTATTTGTAGTTGTCCACATACTCTAGGTCAGACCCGTCGAGAGTGGTGATTCTAGTCGGGTGGGCGGGTGCCAGCAGCGTTCGATTGAAGAGCATGCATTTAGTTTTACTAGTGTTTAAGAGCAGTTGGAGGCTACTGAAGGAGTGTTGTATGGCCTTGAAGCTCGTTTGGAGGTTTGTTAACACAGTGTCCAATGAAGGGCCAGATGTATACAAAATGGTGTCGTCTGCGTAGAGGTGGATCTGACAGTCATCTTATACTGAAGATTACTGTCATATCCCCTACTGAAATTCTTCTGAAGATCTACTGTCATATCCCCTACTGAAGTTCTACTGAAGATCTACTGTCATATCCCCTACTGAAGTTCTACTGAAGATCTACTGTCATATCCCCTACTGAAGTTCTACTGTCATATCCCTACTGAAGTTCTACTGAAGATCTACTGTCACATACCCTACTGAAGTTCTACTGAACATCTAGTGTCATATCCTCTACTGAAGTTCTACTGAAGATCACTGTCATATCCCCTACTGAAGTTCTACTGAAGATCTACTGTCATATCCTCTACTGAAGACTACTATCATATCCCTACTGAAGTTCTACTGAAGACAACTGTCATATCCCCTACTGAAGTTCTACTGAAGATCTACTGTCATATCCCCTACTGAAGATCTATTGAAGATCTACTCTCATATCCCCTACTGAAGTTCTACTGAATATCTACTGTCATATACCTACTGAAGTTCTACTGAAGACTACTGTCATATCCCCTACTGAAGTTCTACTGAAGATATACTGTCATATCCCCTACTGAAATTCTACTGAAGATCTACTGTCATATCCTCTACTGAAGACTACTATCATATCCCTACTGAAGTTCTACTGAAGATCTACTGTCATATCCCCTACTGAAGTTCTACTGAAAATCTACTGTCACATCCCCTACTGAAGTTCTACTGAAGATCTACTGTCATATTCCCTACTGAAATTCTACTGTCAAATCCCTACTGAAGTTCGACTGAGTATCTACTGTCACATCCCCTACTGAAGTTCTACTGAACATCTAGTGTCATATCCTCTACTGAAGTTCTACTAAAGGTCTACTGTCATATCCCCTACTGAAGTTCTACTGAAGACTGCTGTCATATCCTCTACTGAAGTTCTACTGAAAATCTACTGCCATATCCTCTACTGAAGTTCTACTGAAGATCTACTGTCATATCCCCTACTGAAGTTATACTGAAGATCTACTGTCATATCCCCTACTGAAGTTCTACTGAAGATCTACTGTCATATCCCCTACTGAAGTTCTACTGAAGATCTACTGTCATATCCCCTACTGAAGTTCTACTGAAGATCTACTGTCATATCCCCTACTGAAGTTCTACTGAAGATCTACTGTCATATCCATACTGAAGTTCTACTGAAGATCTACTGTCATATCCCTACTGAAGTTAAACTGAAAATCTACTGTCATATCCCCTACTGAACTTCTACTGAAGATCTACTGTCATATCCCCTACTGAAGTTCTACTGAAGACTACTGTCATATCCCCTACTGAAGTTCTACTGAAGATATACTGTCATATCCCCTACTGCAATTCTACTGAAGATCTACTGTCATATCCTCTACTGAAGACTACTATCATATCCCTACTGAAGTTCTACTGAAGATCTACTGTCATATCCCCTACTAAAGTTATACTGAAGACTACTGTCATATCCCCTACTGAAGTTCTACTGAAGATCTACTGTCATATCCCCTACTGAAGATCTACTGTCATATCCCCTACTGAAGTTCTACTGAAGATCTACTGTCATATCCCCTACTGAAGACTACTGTCATATCCCTACTAAAGTTCTACTGAAGACTACTGTCATATCCTCTACTGAAGACTACTATCATATCCCTACTGAAGTTCTACTGAAGATCTACTGTCATATCCCCTACTGAAGTTCTACTGAAGACTACTGTCATATCCCCAACTGAAGTTCTACTGAATATATACTGTCATATCCCCTACTGAAGTTCTACTGAAGATCTACTGTCATATCCCTACTGAAGATCTACTGTCATATCCCCTACTGAAGATCTACTGTCATATCCCCTACTGAAGTTCTACTGAAGATCTACTGTCACATCCCCTACTGAAGATCTACTGAAGATCTACTGTCATATCCCCTACTGAAGTTATACTGAAGACTACTGTCATATCCCCTACTGAAGTTCTACTGAAGATCTACTGTCATATCCCCTACTGAAGTTCTACTGTCAAATCCCTACTGAAGTTCTACTGAAGATCTACTGTCATATCCCCTACTGAAGTTATACTGAAGATCTACTGTCATATCCCCTACCGAAGTTATACTGAAGACTACTGTCATATCCCCTACTGAAGTAATACTGAAGACTACTGTCATATCCCCTACTGAAGTTCTACTGAAGATCTACTGTCATATACCCTACTGAAGTTCTACTGAACATCTAGTGTCATATCCTCTACTGAAGTTCTACTGAAGATCACTGTCATATCCCCTACTGAAGTTCTACTGAAGATCTACTGTCATATCCTCTACTGAAGATCTACTGTCATATCCCCTACTGAAGTTCTACTGAAGACAACTGTCATATCCCCTACTGAAGTTCTACTGAAGATCTACTGTCATATCCCCTACTGAAGTTCTACTGAAGATCTACTCTCATATCCCCTACTGAAGTTCTACTGATTATCTACTGTCATATACCTACTGAAGTTCTACTGAAGACTACTGTCATATCCCCTACTGAAGTTCTACTGAAGATATACTGTCATATCCCCTACTGAAATTCTACTGAAGATCTACTGTCATATCCTCTACTGAAGACTACTATCATATCCCTACTGAAGTTCTACTGAAGATCTACTGTCATATCCCCTACTGAAGTTCTACTGAAGATCTACTGTCACATCCCCTACTGAAGTTCTACTGAAGATCTACTGTCATATCCCCTACTGAAATTCTACTGTCAAATCCCTAATGAAGTTCGACTGAAGATCTACTGTCACATCCCCTACTGAAGTTCTACTGAACATCTAGTGTCATATCCTCTACTGAAGTTCTACTAAAGGTCTACTGTCATATCCCCTACTGAAGTTCTACTGAAGACTGCTGTCATATCCTCTACTGAAGTTCTACTGAAGATCTACTGTCATATCCTCTACTGAAGACTACTATCATATCCCTACTGAAGATCTACTGTCATATCCCCTACTGAAGTTCTACTGAAGATCTACTGTCACATCCCCTACTGAAGATCTACTGAAGATCTACTGTCATATCCCCTACTGAAGTTATACTGAAGACTACTGTCATATCCCCTATTGAAGTTCTACTGAAGATCTACTGTCACATCCCTACTGAAGATCTACTGAAGATCTACTGTCATATCCCCTACCGAAGTTATACTGAAGACTACTGTCATATCCCCTACTGAAGTAATACTGAAGACTACTGTCATATCCCCTACTGAAGTTCTACTGAAGATCTACTGTCATATACCCTACTGAAGTTCTACTGAACATCTAGTGTCATATCCTCTACTGAAGTTCTACTGAAGATCACTGTCATATCCCCTACTGAAGTTCTACTGAAGATCTACTGTCATATCCTCTACTGAAGACTACTATCATATCCCTACTGAAGTTCTACTGAAGACAACTGTCATATCCCCTACTGAAGTTCTACTGAAGATCTACTGTCATATCCCCTACTGAAGTTCTATTGAAGATCTACTCTCATATCCCCTACTGAAGTTCTACTGAATATCTACTGTCATATCCCCTACTGATTTTCTACTGAAGATCTACTGTCATATCCCCTACTGAAGTTCTACTGAAGATCTACTGTCATATACCTACTGAAGTTCTACTGAAGACTACTGTCATATCCCCTACTGAAGTTCTACTGAATATCTACTGTCATATACCTACTGAAGTTCTACTGAAGCTCTACTGTCATATCCCTACTGAAGTTAAACTGAAAATCTACTGTCATATCCCCTACTGAACTTCTACTGAAGATCTACTGTCATATCCCCTACTGAAGTACTACTGAAGATCTACTGTCGTATCCTCTACTGAAGTTCTACTGAAGATCTACTGTCATATCCTCTACTGAAGACTACTATCATATCCCTACTGAAGTTCTACTGAAGACTACTCTCATATCCCCTACTGAAGTTCTACTGAATATCTACTGTCATATACCCTACTGAAGTTCTACTGAAGATCTACTGTCATATCCCCTACTGAAGTTCTACTGAAGATCTACTGTCATATAATCCCTACCGAAGTTCTACTGAAGATCTACTGTCATATCCCCTACTAAAGTTATACTGAAGACTACTGTCATATCCCCTACTGAAGTTCTACTGAAGATCTACTGTCATATCCCCTACTGAAGATCTACTGTCATATCCCCTACTGAAGTTATACTGAAGTCCTACTGTCATATCCCCTACTGAAGACTACTGTCATATCCCTACTAAAGTTCTACTGAAGACTACTGTCATATCCTCTACTGAAGACTACTATCATATCCCTACTGAAATTCTACTGAAGATCTACTGTCATATCCCTACTGAAGTTCTACTGAAGACTACTGTCATATCCCCAACTGAAGTTCTACTGAAGATATACTGTCATATCCCCTACTGAAGTTCTACTGAAGATCTACTGTCATATCCTCTACTGAAGACTACTATCATATCCCTACTGAAGATCTACTGTCATATCCCCTACTGAAGTTCTACTGAAGATCTACTGTCACATCCCCTACTGAAGATCTACTGAAGATCTACTGTCATATCCCCTACTGAAGTTATACTGAAGACTACTGTCATATCCCCTATTGAAGTTCTACTGAAGATCTACTGTCATATCCCCTACTGAAGTTCTACTGTCATATCCCTACTGAAGTTCTACTGAAGATCTACTGTCATAGCCCCTACTGAAGTTATACTGAAGATCTACTGTCATATCCCTTACCGAAGTTATACTGAAGATCTACTGTCATATCCCCTACTGAAGTTATACTGAAGACTACTGTCATATCCCCTACTGAAGTTCTACTGAAGATCTACTGTCATATACCCTACTGAAGTTCTACTGAACATCTAGTGTCATATCCTCTACTGAAGTTCTACTGAAGATCTACTGTCATATCCCCTACTGAAGTTCTACTGAAGATCTACTGTCATATCCTCTACTGAAGACTACTATCATATCCCTACTGAAGTTCTACTGAAGACTACTGTCATATCCCCTACTGAAGTTCTACTGAAGATCTACTGTCATATCCCCTACTGAAGTTCTACTGAAGATCTACTGTCATATCCCCTACTGAAGTTCTACTGAAGATCTACTGTCATATACCTACTGAAGTTCTACTGAAGACTACTGTCATATCCCCTACTGAAGTTCTACTGAAGATATACTGTCATATCCCCTACTGAAATTCTACTGAAGATCTACTGTCATATCCTCTACTGAAGACTACTATCATATCCCTACTGAAGTTCTACTGAAGATCTACTGTCATATCCCCTACTGAAGTTCTACTGAAGATCTACTGTCATATCCCCTACTGAAGTTCTACTGAAGATCTACTGTCATATCCCCTACTGAAATTCTACTGTCAAATCCCTACTGAAGTTCGACTGAAGATCTACTGTCACATCCCCTACTGAAGTTCTACTGAACATCTAGTGTCATATCCTCTACTGAAGTTCTACTAAAGGTCTACTGTCATATCCCCTACTGAAGTTCTACTGAAGACTGCTGTCATATCCTCTACTGAAGTTCTACTGAAGATCTACTGTCATATCCTCTACTGAAGACTACTATCATATCCCTACTGAAGATCTACTGTCATATCCCCTACTGAAGTTCTACTGAAGATCTACTGTCACATCCCCTACTGAAGATCTACTGAAGATCTACTGTCATATCCCCTACTGAAGTTATACTGAAGACTACTGTCATATCCCCTATTGAAGTTCTACTGAAGATCTACTGTCACATCCCCTACTGAAGATCTACTGAAGATCTACTGTCATATCCCCTACCGAAGTTATACTGAAGACTACTGTCATATCCCCTACTGAAGTTCTACTGAAGATCTACTGTCATATCCCCTACTGAAGTTCTACTGAAAATCTACTGCCATATCCTCTACTGAAGATCTACTGTCATATCTCCTACTGATTTTCTACTGAAGATCTATTGTCATATCCCCTACTGAAGTTCTACTGAAGATCTACTGTCATATCCCCTACTGAAGTTCTACTGAAGATCTACTGTCATATCCCTACTGAAGTTCTACTGAAGACTACTGTCATATCCCCTACTGAAGTTCTACTGAAGATCTACTGTCATATCCCCTACTGAAGTTCTACTGAAGATCTGCTGTCATATCCTCTACTGAAGTTCTACTGAAAGATCTACTGTCATATCCTCTACTGAAGTTCTACTGAAGATCTACTGTCATATCCCCTACTGAAGTTATACTGAAGATCTACTGTCATATCCCCTACTGAAGTTCTACTGAAGATCTACTGTCATATCCCCTACTGAAGTTCTACTGAAGATCTACTGTCATATCCCCTACTGAAGTTCTACTGAAGATCTACTGTCATATCCCTACTGAAGTTCTACTGAAGACTACTGTCATATCCCCTACTGAAGTTCTACTGAATATCCACTGTCATATCCCTACTGAAGTTCTACTGAAGATCTACTGTCACATCCCCTACTGAAGCTCTACTGAAGATCTACTGTCATATCCCCTACTGAAGTTCTACTGAACATCTAGTGTCATATCCTCTACTGAAGTTCTACTGAAGATCACTGTCATATCCCCTACTGAAGTTATACTGAAGATCTACTGTCATATCCCCTACTGAAGTTCTACTGAAGATCTACTGTCATATCCCCTACTGAAGTTATACTGAAGACTACTGTCATATCCCCTACTGAAGTTCTACTGAAGATCTACTGTCATATCCCCTACTGAAGTTCTACTGAAGATCTACTGTCATATACCCTACTGAAGTTCTACTGAACATCTAGTGTCATATCCTCTACTGAAGTTCTACTGAAGATCACTGTCATATCCCCTACTGAAGTTCTACTGAAGATCTACTGTCATATCCTCTACTGAAGACTACTATCATATCCCTACTGAAGTTCTACTGAAGATCTACTGTCATATCCCCTACTGAAGTTCTACTGAAGATCTACTGTCATATCCCCTACTGAAGTTCTACTGAAGATCTACTGTCATATCCCCTACTGAAGTTCTACTGAAGATCTACTGTCATATCCCCTACTGAAGTTCTACTGAAGACTACTGTCATATCCCCTACTGAAGTTCTACTGAAGATATACTGTCATATCCCCTACTGAAGTTCTACTGAAGATCTACTGTCATATCCTCTACTGAAGACTACTATCATATCCCTACTGAAGTTCTACTGAAGATCTACTGTCATATCCCCTACTAAAGTTATACTGAAGATCTACTGTCATATCCCCTACTGAAGTTCTACTGAAGATCTACTGTCATATCCCTGATTCTACTGAAGATCTACTGTCATATCCCCTACTGAAGTTCTACTGAAGATCTACTGTCATATCCCCTACTGAAGTTCTACTGAAGATCTACTGTCATATCCCTCTACTGAAGATCTACTGTCATATCCCCTACTGAAGTTCTACTGAAGATCTACTGTCATATCCCCTACTGAAGTTCTACTGAAGATCTACTGTCATATCCCCTACTGAAGATCTACTGTCATACCCTACTGAAGATCTACTGTCATATCCCCTACTGAAGTTCTACTGAAGATCTACTGTCACATCCCCTACTGAAGATCTACTGAAGATCTACTGTCATATCCCCTACTGAAGTTATACTGAAGACTACTGTCATATCCCCTATTGAAGTTCTACTGAAGATCTACTGTCATATCCCCTACTGAAGTTCTACTGTCAAATCCCTACTGAAGTTCTACTGAAGACTACTGTCATATCCTCTACTGAAGACTACTATCATATCCCTACTGAAGTTCTACTGAAGATCTACTGTCATATCCCCTACTGAAGTTCTACTGAAGATCTACTGTCATATCCCCTACTGAAGTTCTACTGAAGATCTACTGTCATATCCCCTACTGAAGTTCTACTGAAGATCTACTGTCATATCCCCTACTGAAGATCTACTGTCATATCCCCTACTGAAGACTACTGTCATATCCCCTACTGAAGTTCTACTGAAGATCTACTGTCACATCCCCTACTGAAGATCTACTGAAGATCTACTGTCATATCCCCTACTGAAGTTATACTGAAGACTACTGTCATATCCCCTATTGAAGTTCTACTGAAGATCTACTGTCATATCCCCTACTGAAGTTCTACTGTCAAATCCCTACTGAAGTTCTACTGAAGATCTACTGTCATATCCCCTACTGAAGTTATACTGAAGATCTACTGTCATATCCCCTACCGAAGTTATACTGAAGACTACTGTCATATCCCTACTGAAGTAATACTGAAGACTACTGTCATATCCCCTACTGAAGTTCTACTGAAGATCTACTGTCATATACCCTACTGAAGTTCTACTGAACATCTAGTGTCATATCCTCTACTGAAGTTCTACTGAAGATCTACTGTCATATCCCCTACTGAAGTTCTACTGAAGATCTACTGTCATATCCTCTACTGAAGACTACTATCATATCCCTACTGAAGTTCTACTGAAGACAACTGTCATATCCCCTACTGAAGTTCTACTGAAGATCTACTGTCATATCCCCTACTGAAGTTCTACTGAAGATCTACTGTCATATCCCCTACTGAAGTTCTACTGAAGATCTACTGTCATATACCTACTGAAGTTCTACTGAAGACTACTGTCATATCCCCTACTGAAGTTCTACTGAAGATATACTGTCATATCCCCTACTGAAGTTCTACTGAAGATCTACTGTCATATCCTCTACTGAAGACTACTATCATATCCCTACTGAAGTTCTACTGAAGATCTACTGTCATATCCCCTACTGAAGTTCTACTGAAGATCTACTGTCATATCCCCTACTGAAGTTCTACTGAAGATCTACTGTCATATCCCCTACTGAAATTCTACTGTCAAATCCCTACTGAAGTTCGACTGAAGATCTACTGTCATATCCCCTACTGAAGTTCTACTGAACATCTAGTGTCATATCCTCTACTGAAGTTCTACTAAAGGTCTACTGTCATATCCCCTACTGAAGTTCTACTGAAGACTGCTGTCATATCCTCTACTGAAGTTCTACTGAAGATCTACTGTCATATCCCTCTACTGAAGACTACTGTCATATCCCTACTGAAGATCTACTGTCATATCCCTACTGAAGTTCTACTGAAGATCTACTGTCACATCCCCTACTGAAGCTCTACTGAAGATCTACTGTCATATCCCCTACTGAAGTTCTACTGAAGATCTACTGTCATATCCTCTACTGAAGACTACTATCATATCCCTACTGAAGTTCTACTGAAGATCTACTGTCATATCCCCTACTGAAGTTCTACTGAAGATCTACTGTCATATCCCCTACTGAAGTTCTACTGAAGATCTACTGTCATATCCCCTACTGAAGTTCTACTGAAGATCTACTGTCATATCCCCTACTGAAGTTCTACTGAAGATCTACTGTCATATCCCCTACTGAAGTTCTACTGAAGACTGCTGTCATATCCTCTACTGAAGTTCTACTGAAAATCTACTGCCATATCCTCTACTGAAGTTCTACTGAAGATCTACTGTCATATCCCCTACTGAAGTTATACTGAAGATCTACTGTCATATCCCCTACTGAAGTTCTACTGAAGATCTACTGTCATATCCCCTACTGAAGTTATAAAGAAGATCTACTGTCATATCCCCTACTGATTTTCTACTGAAGATCTACTGTCATATCCCCTACTGAAGTTCTACTGAATATCTACTGTCATATACCTACTGAAGTTCTACTGAAGACTACTGTCATATCCCCTACTGAAGTTCTACTGAATATCTACTGTCATATCCCTACTGAAGTTCTACTGAAGATCTACTGTCACATCCCCTACTGAAGTTCTACTGAAGATCTACTGTCATATCCCCTACTGAAGTTCTACTGAAGATCTACTGTCATATCCTCTACTGAAGTTCTACTGAAGATCTACTGTCATATCCTCTACTGAAGACTACTATCATATCCCTACTGAAGTTCTACTGAAGACTACTGTCATATCCCCTACTGAAGTTCTACTGAATATCTACTGTCATATCCCTACTGAAGTTCTACTGAAGATCTACTGTCATATCCCCTACTGAAGTTCTACTGAAGATCTACTGTCATATAATCCCTACCGAAGTTCTACTGAAGATCTACTGTCATATCCCCTACTAAAGTTATACTGAAGACTACTGTCATATCCTCTACTGAAGTTCTACTGAAGACTACTGTCATATCCCTACTGAAGATCTACTGTCATATCCCCTACTGAAGATCTACTGTCATATCCCCTACTGAAGACTACTGTCATATCCCCTACTAAAGTTATACTGAAGACTACTGTCATATCCTCTACTGAAGACTACTGTCATATCCCTACTGAAGTTCTACTGAAGATCTACTGTCATATCCCCTACTGAAGTTCTACTGAAGATCTACTGTCATATCCCCTACTGAAGTTCTACTGAAGATCTACTGTCATATCCCCTACTGAAGTTCTACTGAAGATCTACTGTCATATCCTCTACTGAAGACTACTATATATCCCTACTGAAGATCTACTGTCATATCCCCTACTGAAGTTCTACTGAAGATCTACTGTCACATCCCCTACTGAAGATCTACTGAAGATCTACTGTCATATCCCCTACTGAAGTTATACTGAAGATCTACTGTCATATCCCCTACTGAAGTTCTACTGAAGATCTACTGTCATATCCCCTACTGAAGTTCTACTGTCAAATCCCTACTGAAGTTCTACTGAAGATCTACTGTCATATCCCCTACTGAAGTTATACTGAAGATCTACTGTCATATCCCCTACTGAAGTTCTACTGAAGATCTACTGTCATATCCCTTACTGAAGTAATACTGAAGATCTACTGTCATATCCCCTACTGAAGTTCTACTGAATATCTACTGTCATATCCCTACTGAAGTTCTACTGAAGATCTATTGTCACATCCCCTACTGAAGTTCTACTGAAGATCTACTGTCATATCCCCTACTGAAGTTCTACTGAAGATCTACTGTCATATCCTCTACTGAAGACTACTATCATATCCCTACTGAAGTTCTACTGAAGACTACTGTCATATCCCCTACTGAAGTTCTACTGAAGATCTACTGTCATATCCCCTACTGAAGTTCTACTGAAGATCTACTCTCATATCCCCTACTGAAGTTCTACTGAATATCTACTGTCATATACCTACTGAAGTTCTACTGAAGACTACTGTCATATCCCCTACTGAAGTTCTACTGAAGATATACTGTCATATCCCCTACTGAAATTCTACTGAAGATCTACTGTCATATCCTCTACTGAAGACTACTATCATATCCCTACTGAAGTTCTACTGAAGATCTACTGTCATATCCCCTACTGAAGTTCTACTGAAGATCTACTGTCACATCCCCTACTGAAGTTCTACTGAAGATCTACTGTCATATCCCCTACTGAAATTCTACTGTCAAATCCCTACTGAAGTTCGACTGAAGATCTACTGTCACATCCCCTACTGAAGTTCTACTGAACATCTAGTGTCATATCCTCTACTGAAGTTCTACTAAAGGTCTACTGTCATATCCCCTACTGAAGTTCTACTGAAGACTGCTGTCATATCCTCTACTGAAGTTCTACTGAAGATCTACTGTCATATCCTCTACTGAAGACTACTGTCAACCCTACTGAAGATCTACTGTCATATCCCCTACTGAAGTTCTACTGAAGATCTACTGTCATATCCCCTACTGAAGTTCTACTGAAGATCTACTGTCATATCCCCTACTGAAGTTCTACTGAAGATCTACTGTCATATCCCCTACTGAAGTTCTACTGAAGATCTACTGTCATATCCATACTGAAGTTCTACTGAAGATCTACTGTCATATCCCCTACTGAAGTTCTACTGAAGACTACTGTCATATCCCCTACTGAAGTAATACTGAAGACTACTGTCATATCCCCTACTGAAGTTCTACTGAAGATCTACTGTCATATCCCTACTGAAGTTCTACTGAAGATCTAGTGTCATATCCTCTACTGAAGTTCTACTGAAGATCTACTGTCATATCCCCTACTGAAGTTCTACTGAAGACTACTGTCATATCCTCTACTGAAGACTACTGTCATATCCCTACTGAAGTTCTACTGAAGATCTACTGTCATATCCCCTACTGAAGTTCTACTGAAGATCTACTGTCATATCCCCTACTGAAGTTCTACTGAAGATCTACTGTCATATCCCCTACTGAAGTTCTACTGAAGATCTACTGTCATATCCCCTACTGAAGTTCTACTGAAGATCTACTGTCATATCCCCTACTGAAGTTCTACTGAAGATCTACTGTCATATCCTCTACTGAAGTTCTACTGAAGATCTACTGTCATATCCCCTACTGAAGTTCTACTGAAGATCTACTGTCATATCCCCTACCGAAGTTCTACTGAAGACTGCTGTCATATCCTCTACTGAAGTTCTACTGAAGATCTACTGTCATATCCCCTACTGAAGTTATACTGAAGATCTACTGTCATATCCCCTACTGAAGTTCTACTGAAGATCTACTGTCATATCCCCTACTGAAGTTCTACTGAAGATCTACTGTCATATCCATACTGAAGTTCTACTGAAGATCTACTGTCATATCCCTACTGAAGTTAAACTGAAAATCTACTGTCATATCCCCTACTGAAGTTCTACTGAAGATCTACTGTCATATCCCCTACTGAAGTTCTACTGAAGATCTACTGTCATATCCCCTACTGAAGTTCTACTGAAGATCTACTGTCATATCCCCTACTGAAGTTCTACTGAAGATCTACTGTCATATCCCCTACTGAAGTTCTACTGAAGATCTACTGTCATATCCCCTACTGAAGTTATACTGAAGACTACTGTCATATCCCCTACTGAAGTAATACTGAAGACTACTGTCATATCCCCTACTGAAGTTCTACTGAAGATCTACTGTCATATCCCTACTGAAGTTCTACTGAACATCTACTGTCATATCCCTACTGAAGTTCTACTGAAGATCTACTGTCATATCCCCTACTGAAATTCTACTGAAGATCTACTGTCATATCCTCTACTGAAGACTACTATCATATCCCTACTGAAGTTCTACTGAAGATCTACTGTCATATCCCCTACTGAAGTTCTACTGAAGATCTACTGTCATATCCCCTACTGAAGTTCTACTGAAGATCTACTGTCATATCCCCTACTGAAGTTCTACTGAAGATCTACTGTCATATCCCCTACTGAAGTTCTACTGAAGATCTACTGTCATATCCCCTACTGAAGTTCTACTGAAGATCTACTGTCATATCCCCTACTAAAGTTATACTGAAGACTACTGTCATATCCTCTACTGAAGACTACTGTCATATCCCTACTGAAGTTCTACTGAAGATCTACTGTCATATCCCCTACTGAAGTTATACTGAAGTCCTACTGTCATATCCCCTACTGAAGACTACTGTCATATCCCTACTAAAGTTCTACTGAAGACTACTGTCATATCCTCTACTGAAGACTACTGTCATATCCCTACTGAAGTTCTACTGAAGATCTACTGTCATATCCCCTACTGAAGTTCTACTGAAGATCTACTGTCATATCCCCTACTGAAGTTCTACTGAAGATCTACTGTCATATAATCCCTACCGAAGTTCTACTGAAGATCTACTGTCATATCCCCTACTGAAGATCTACTGTCATATCCCCTACTGAAGACTACTGTCATATCCCCTACTAAAGTTATACTGAAGACTACTGTCATATCCTCTACTGAAGTTCTACTGAAGATCTACTGTCATATCCCCTACTGAAGTTCTACTGAAGATCTACTGTCATATCCCCTACTGAAGTTCTACTGAAGATCTACTGTCATATCCCCTACTGAAGTTCTACTGAAGATCTACTGTCATATAATCCCTACCGAAGTTCTACTGAAGATCTACTGTCATATCCCTACTGAAGTTCTACTGAAGATCTACTGTCATATCCCCTACTGAAGTTCTACTGAAGATCTACTGTCATATAATCCCTACCGAAGTTCTACTGAAGATCTACTGTCATATCCCCTACTGAAGATCTACTGTCATATCCCCTACTGAAGACTACTGTCATATCCCCTACTAAAGTTATACTGAAGACTACTGTCATATCCCCTACTGAAGTTCTACTGAAGATCTACTGTCATATCCCCTACTGAAGTTCTACTGAAGATCTACTGTCATATCCCCTACTGAAGTTATACTGAAGATCTACTGTCATATCCCCTACTGAAGTTATACTGAAGACTACTGTCATATCCTCTACTGAAGTATACTGAAGACTACTGTCATATCCCCTACTGAAGTTCTACTGAAGATCTACTGTCATATCCCCTACTGAAGTTCTACTGAACATCTAATGTCATATCCTCTACTGAAGTTCTACTGAAGATCTACTGTCATATCCCCTACTGAAGTTCTACTGAAGATCTACTGTCATATCCTCTACTGAAGACTACTATCATATCCCTACTGAAGTTCTACTGAAGATCTACTGTCATATCCCCTACTGAAGTTCTACTGAAGATCTACTGTCATATCCCCTACTGAAGTTCTACTGAAGATCTACTGTCATATCCCCTACTGAAGTTCTACTGAAGATCTACTGTCATATCCCTACTGAAGTTCTACTGAAGACTACTGTCATATCCCCTACTGAAGTTCTACTGAAGATATACTGTCATATCCCCTACTGAAGTTCTACTGAAGATCTACTGTCATATCCTCTACTGAAGACTACTATCATATCCCTACTGAAGTTCTACTGAAGATCTACTGTCATATCCCCTACTGAAGTTCTACTGAAGATCTACTGTCACATCCCCTACTGAAGTTCTACTGAAGATCTACTGTCATATCCCCTACTGAAATTCTACTGTCAAATCCCTACTGAAGTTCGACTGAAGATCTACTGTCACATCCCCTACTGAAGTTCTACTGAAGATCTACTGTCATATCCTCTACTGAAGTTCTACTGAAGGTCTACTGTCATATCCCCTACTGAAGTTCTACTGAAGACTGCTGTCATATCCTCTACTGAAGTTCTACTGAAGATCTACTGTCATATCCTCTACTGAAGACTACTACCCTACTGAAGATCTACTGTCATATCCCCTACTGAAGTTCTACTGAAGATCTGCTGTCATATCCTCTACTGAAGTTCTACTGAAGATCTACTGTCATATCCCCTACTGAAGTTATACTGAAGATCTACTGTCATATCCCCTACTGAAGTTCTACTGAAGATCTACTGTCATATCCCCTACTGAAGTTCTACTGAAGATCTACTGTCATATCCCCTACTGAAGTTATACTGAAGATCTACTGTCATATCCCTTACCGAAGTAATACTGAAGACTACTGTCATATCCCCTACTGAAGTTCTACTGAAGATCTACTGTCATATCCCCTACTGAAGTTCTACTGAAGATCTACTGTCATATCCCTACTGAAGTTCTACTGAAGATCTACTGTCATATCCCCTACTGAAGTTCTACTGAAGATCTACTGTCATATCCTCTACTGAAGACTACTATCATATCCCTACTGAAGTTCTACTGAAGACAACTGTCATATCCCCTACTGAAGTTCTACTGAAGATCTACTGTCATATCCCCTACTGAAGTTCTACTGAAGATCTACTCTCATATCCCCTACTGAAGTTCTACTGAATATCTACTGTCATATACCTACTGAAGTTCTACTGAAGACTACTGTCATATCCCCTACTGAAGTTCTACTGAAGATATACTGTCATATCCCCTACTGAAATTCTACTGAAGATCTACTGTCATATCCTCTACTGAAGACTACTATCATATCCCTACTGAAGTTCTACTGAAGATCTACTGTCATATCCCCTACTGAAGTTCTACTGAAGATCTACTGTCACATCCCCTACTGAAGTTCTACTGAAGATCTACTGTCATATCCCCTACTGAAATTCTACTGTCAAATCCCTACTGAAGTTCGACTGAAGATCTACTGTCACATCCCCTACTGAAGTTCTACTGAACATCTAGTGTCATATCCTCTACTGAAGTTCTACTAAAGGTCTACTGTCATATCCCCTACTGAAGTTCTACTGAAGACTGCTGTCATATCCTCTACTGAAGTTCTACTGAAAATCTACTGCCATATCCTCTACTGAAGTTCTACTGAAGATCTACTGTCATATCCCCTACTGAAGTTATACTGAAGATCTACTGTCATATCCCCTACTGAAGTTCTACTGAAGATCTACTGTCATATCCCCTACTGAAGTTATAAAGAAGATCTACTGTCATATCCCCTACTGATTTTCTACTGAAGATCTACTGTCATATCCCCTACTGAAGTTCTACTGAAGATCTACTGTCATATCCCCTACTGAAGTTCTACTGAAGATCTACTGTCATATCCATACTGAAGTTCTACTGAAGATCTACTGTCATATCCCCTACTGAAGTTAAACTGAAGATCTACTGTCATATCCCCTACTGAAGTTCTACTGAAGATCTACTGTCATATCCCCTACTGAAGTTCTACTGAAGATCTACTGTCATATCCCTACTGAAGTTCTACTGAAGATCTACTGTCATATCCCCTACTGAAGTTATACTGAAGATCTACTGTCATATCCCCTACTGAAGTTCTACTGAAGATCTACTGTCATATCCCCTACTGAAGTTCTACTGAAGATCTACTGTCATATCCCCTACTGAAGTTCTACTGAAGATCTACTGTCATATCCCCTACTGAAGTTCTACTGAAGACTACTGTCATATCCCCTACTGAAGTTCTACTGAAGATCTACTGTCATATCCCGCTACTGAAGATCTACTGTCATATCCCCTACTGAAGTTATACTGAAGATCTACTGTCATATCCCTCTACTGAAGACTACTGTCATATCCCTACTGAAGTTCTACTGAAGACTACTGTCATATCCCTTACTAAGTCTACTGAAGACTACTCTCATATCCCTACTGAAGTTCTACTGAAGATCTACTGTCATATCCCCTACTGAAGTTCTACTGAAGATCTACTGTCATATCCCCTACTGAAGTTCTACTGAAGATCTACTGTCATATCCCCTACTGAAGTTCTACTGAAGATCTACTGTCATATCCTCTACTGAAGACTACTATCATATCCCTACTGAAGTTCTACTGAAGACTACTGTCATATCCCCTACTGAAGTTCTACTGAATATCTACTGTCATATACCCTACTGAAGTTCTACTGAAGATCTACTGTCATATCCCCTACTGAAGTTCTACTGAAGATCTACTGTCATATAATCCCTACCGAAGTTCTACTGAAGATCTACTGTCATATCCCCTACTGAAGTTATACTGAAGACTACTGTCATATCCCCTACTGAAGTTCTACTGAAGATCTACTGTCATATCCCGCTACTGAAGATCTACTGTCATATCCCCTACTGAAGTTATACTGAAGACCTACTGTCATATCCCTCTACTGAAGACTACTGTCATATCCCTACTGAAGTTCTACTGAAGATCTACTGTCATATCCCCTACTGAAGACTACTATCATATCCCTACTGAAGTTCTACTGAAGATCTACTGTCATATCCCTACTGAAGTTCTACTGAAGATCTACTGTCATATCCCCTACTGAAGTTCTACTGAAGATATACTGTCATATCCCCTACTGAAGTTCTACTGAAGATCTACTGTCATATCCTCTACTGAAGACTACTATCATATCCCTACTGAAGATCTACTGTCATATCCCCTACTGAAGTTCTACTGAAGATCTACTGTCACATCCCCTACTGAAGATCTACTGAAGATCTACTGTCATATCCCCTACTGAAGTTATACTGAAGACTACTGTCATATCCCCTATTGAAGTTCTACTGAAGATCTACTGTCATATCCCCTACTGAAGTTCTACTGTCAAATCCCTACTGAAGTTCTACTGAAGATCTACTGTCATATCCCCTACTGAAGTTATACTGAAGATCTACTGTCATATCCCCTACTGAAGTTATACTGAAGACTACTGTCATATCCCCTACTGAAGTAATACTGAAGACTACTGTCATATCCCCTACTGAAGTTCTACTGAAGATCTACTGTCATATACCCTACTGAAGTTCTACTGAACATCTAGTGTCATATCCTCTACTGAAGTTCTACTGAAGATCACTGTCATATCCCCTACTGAAGTTCTACTGAAGATCTACTGTCATATCCTCTACTGAAGACTACTATCATATCCCTACTGAAGTTCTACTGAAGACTACTGTCATATCCCCTACTGAAGTTCTACTGAAGATCTACTGTCATATCCCCTACTGAAGTTCTACTGAAGATCTACTGTCATATCCCCTACTGAAGTTCTACTGAATATCTACTGTCATATACCTACTGAAGTTCTACTGAAGATCTACTGTCATATCCCCTACTGAAGTTCTACTGAAGATATACTGTCATATCCCCTACTGAAATTCTACTGAAGATCTACTGTCATATCCTCTACTGAAGACTACTATCATATCCCTACTGAAGTTCTACTGAAGATCTACTGTCATATCCCCTACTGAAGTTCTACTGAAGATCTACTGTCATATCCCCTACTGAAGTTCTACTGAAGATCTACTGTCATATCCCCTACTGAAATTCTACTGTCAAATCCCTACTGAAGTTCGACTGAAGATCTACTGTCACATCCCCTACTGAAGTTCTACTGAACATCTAGTGTCATATCCTCTACTGAAGTTCTACTAAAGGTCTACTGTCATATCCCCTACTGAAGTTCTACTGAAGACTGCTGTCATATCCTCTACTGAAGTTCTACTGAAGATCTACTGTCATATCCCCTACTGAAGTTATACTGAAGATCTACTGTCATATCCCCTACTGAAGTTCTACTGAAGATCTACTGTCATATCCCCTACTGAAGATCTACTGAAGATCTACTGTCATATCCCCTACTGAAGTTATACTGAAGATCTACTGTCATATCCCCTACTGAAGTTCTACTGAAGATCTACTGTCATATCCCCTACTGAAGTTATACTGAAGATCTACTGTCATATCCCCTACCGAAGTTATACTGAAGACTACTGTCATATCCCCTACTGAAGTAATACTGAAGATCTACTGTCATATCTCCTACTGATTTTCTACTGAAGATCTATTGTCATATCCCCTACTGAAGTTCTACTGAAGATCTACTGTCATATCCCCTACTGAAGTTCTACTGAAGATCTACTGTCATATCCCCTACTGAAGTTCTACTGAAGATCTACTGTCATATCCTCTACTGAAGACTACTATCATATCCCTACTGAAGTTCTACTGAAGACTACTGTCATATCCCCTACTGAAGTTCTACTGAATATCTACTGTCATATCCCCTACTGAAGTTCTACTGAAGACTACTGTCATATCCCCTACTGAAGTTCTACTGAATATCTACTGTCATATCCCTACTGAAGTTTTACTGAAGATCTACTGTCACATCCCCTACTGAAGTTCTACTGAAGATATACTGTCATATCCCCTACTGAAGTTCTACTGAAGATCTACTGTCATATCCTCTACTGAAGACTACTATCATATCCCTACTGAAGTTCTACTGAAGATCTACTGTCACATCCCCTACTGAAGTTCTACTGAACATCTAGTGTCATATCCTCTACTGAAGTTCTACTAAAGGTCTACTGTCATATCCCCTACCGAAGTTCTACTGAAGACTGCTGTCATATCCTCTACTGAAGTTCTACTGAAGATCTACTGTCATATCCCCTACTGAAGTTCTACTGAAGATCTACTGTCATATCCCCTACTGAAGTTATACTGAAGATCTACTGTCATATCCCCTACTGAAGTTCTACTGAAGATCTACTGTCATATCCCCTACTGAAGTTATAAAGAAGATCTACTGTCATATCCCCTACTGAATTTCTACTGAAGATCTACTGTCATATCCCCTACTGAAGTTCTACTGAAGATCTACTGTCATATCCATACTGAAGTTCTACTGAAGATCTACTGTCATATCCCTACTGAAGTTAAACTGAAAATCTACTGTCATATCCCCTACTGAAGTTCTACTGAAGATCTACTGTCATATCCCCTACTGAAGTTCTACTGAACATCTAGTGTCATATCCTCTACTGAAGTTCTACTGAAGATCTACTGTCATATCCCCTACTAAAGTTATACTGAAGACTACTGTCATATCCCCTACTGAAGTTCTACTGAAGATCTACTGTCATATCCCCTACCGAAGTTATACTGAAGACTACTGTCATATCCCCTACTGAAGTAATACTGAAGACTACTGTCATATCCCCTACTGAAGTTCTACTGAAGATCTACTGTCATATACCCTACTGAAGTTCTACTGAACATCTAGTGTCATATCCTCTACTGAAGTTCTACTGAAGATCTACTGTCATATCCCCTACTGAAGTTCTACTGAAGATCTACTGTCATATCCTCTACTGAAGACTACTATCATATCCCTACTGAAGTTCTACTGAAGATCTACTGTCATATCCCCTACTGAAGTTCTACTGAAGATCTACTGTCATATCCCCTACTGAAGTTCTACTGAAGATCTACTGTCATATCCCCTACTGAAGTTCTACTGAAGATCTACTGTCATATAATCCCTACTGAAGTTCTACTGAAGATCTACTGTCATATCCCCTACTGAAGTTCTACTGAAGATATACTGTCATATCCCTCTACTGAAGTTCTACTGAAGACTACTGTCATATCCTCTACTGAAGACTACTGTCATATCCCTACTGAAGTTCTACTGAAGATCTACTGTCATATCCCCTACTGAAGTTATACTGAAGATCTACTGTCATATCCCCTACTGAAGTTCTACTGAAGATCTACTGTCATATCCCCTACTGAAGATCTACTGTCATATCCCCTACTGAAGTTATACTGAAGATCTACTGTCATATCCCCTACTGAAGACTACTGTCATATCCCTACTGAAGTTCTACTGAAGATCTACTGTCATATCCTCTACTGAAGACTACTGTCATATCCCTACTGAAGTTCTACTGAAGATCTACTGTCATATCCCCTACTGAAGTTCTACTGAAGATCTACTGTCATATCCCCTACTGAAGTTCTACTGAAGATATACTGTCATATCCCCTACTGAAGTTCTACTGAAGATCTACTGTCATATCCTCTACTGAAGACTACTATCATATCCCTACTGAAGATCTACTGTCATATCCCCTACTGAAGTTCTACTGAAGATCTACTGTCACATCCCCTACTGAAGATCTACTGAAGATCTACTGTCATATCCCCTACTGAAGTTATACTGAAGACTACTGTCATATCCCCTACTGAAGTTCTACTGAAGATCTACTGTCATATCCCCTACTGAAGTTCTACTGTCAAATCCCTACTGAAGTTCTACTGAAGATCTACTGTCATATCCCCTACTGAAGTTCTACTGAAGATCTACTGTCATATCCCCTACCGAAGTTATACTGAAGACTACTGTCATATCCCCTACTGAAGTAATACTGAAGACTACTGTCATATCCCCTACTGAAGTTCTACTGAAGATCTACTGTCATATCCCTACTGAAGTTCTACTGAACATCTAGTGTCATATCCCTACTGAAGTTCTACTGAAGATCTACTGTCATATCCCCTACTGAAGTTCTACTGAAGATCTACTGTCATATCCTCTACTGAAGACTACTGTCATATCCCTACTGAAGTTCTACTGAAGACTACTGTCATATCCCCTACTGAAGTTCTACTGAAGATCTACTGTCATATCCCCTACTGAAGTTCTACTGAAGATCTACTGTCATATCCCCTACTGAAGTTCTACTGAAGATCTACTGTCATATCCCTACTGAAGTTCTACTGAAGATCTACTGTCATATCCCCTACTGAAGTTCTACTGAAGATATACTGTCATATCCCCTACTGAAGTTCTACTGAAGATCTACTGTCATATCCTCTACTGAAGACTACTATCATATCCCTACTGAAGTTCTACTGAAGATCTACTGTCATATCCCCTACTGAAGTTCTACTGAAGATCTACTGTCATATCCCCTACTGAAGTTCTACTGAAGATCTACTGTCATATCCCCTACTGAAGTTCTACTGAAGATCTACTGTCATATCCCCTACTGAAGTTCTACTGAAGATCTACTGTCATATCCTCTACTGAAGACTACTGTCAACCTACTGAAGATCTACTGTCATATCCCCTACTGAAGTTCTACTGAAGATCTACTGTCACATCCCCTACTGAAGATCTACTGAAGATCTACTGTCATATCCCCTACTGAAGTTATACTGAAGACTACTGTCATATCCCCTATTGAAGTTCTACTGAAGATCTACTGTCATATCCCCTACTGAAGTTCTACTGTCAAATCCCTACTGAAGTTCTACTGAAGATCTACTGTCATAGCCCCTACTGAAGTTATACTGAAGATCTACTGTCATATCCCTTACCGAAGTTATACTGAAGATCTACTGTCATATCCCTTACCGAAGTAATACTGAAGACTACTGTCATATCCCCTACTGAAGTTCTACTGAAGATCTACTGTCATATACCCTACTGAAGTTCTACTGAACATCTAGTGTCATATCCTCTACTGAAGTTCTACTGAAGATCTACTGTCATATCCCCTACTGAAGTTCTACTGAAGATCTACTGTCATATCCTCTACTGAAGACTACTATCATATCCCTACTGAAGTTCTACTGAAGATCTACTGTCATATCCCCTACTGAAGTTCTACTGAAGATCTACTGTCATATCCCCTACTGAAGTTCTACTGAAGATCTACTGTCATATCCCCTACTGAAGTTCTACTGAAGATCTACTGTCATATCCATACTGAAGTTCTACTGAAGATCTACTGTCATATCCCCTACTGAAATTCTACTGAAGATCTACTGTCATATCCTCTACTGAAGACTACTGTCATATCCCTACTGAAGTTCTACTGAAGATCTACTGTCATATCCCCTACTGAAATTCTACTGAAGATCTACTGTCATATCCTCTACTGAAGTTCTACTGAAGATCTACTGTCATATCCCCTACTGAAGTTCTACTGAAGATCTACTGTCATATCCCTACTGAAGTTCTACTGAAGATCTACTGTCATATCCCCTACTGAAGTTCTACTGAAGATCTACTGTCATATCCCCTACTGAAGTTCTACTGAAGATCTACTGTCATATCCTCTACTGAAGATCTACTGTCATATCCCCTACTGAAGTTCTACTGAAGATCTACTGTCATATCCCCTACTGAAGTTCTACTGAAGATCTACTGTCATATCCCCTACTGAAGTTCTACTGAAGATCTACTGTCATATCCCTACTACTGAAGATCTACTGTCATATCCCCTACTGAAGTTATACTGAAGTTCTACTGTCATATCCCCTACTGAAGACTACTGTCATATCCCTACTGAAGTTCTACTGAAGATCTACTGTCATATCCCTCTACTGAAGATCTACTGTCATATCCCTACTGAAGTTCTACTGAAGATCTACTGTCACATCCCCTACTGAAGTTCTACTGAAGACTACTGTCATATCCCCTACTGAAGTTCTACTGAAGATCTACTGTCATATCCCCTACTGAAGTTCTACTGAAGATCTACTGTCATATCCTCTACTGAAGACTACTATCATACCTACTGAAGATCTACTGTCATATCCCCTACTGAAGTTCTACTGAAGATCTACTGTCATATCCCCTACTGAAGTTCTACTGAAGATCTACTGTCATATCCCCTACTGAAGTTATACTGAAGACTACTGTCATATCCCCTATTGAAGTTCTACTGAAGATCTACTGTCATATCCCCTACTGAAGTTCTACTGTCAAATCCCTACTGAAGTTCTACTGAAGATCTACTGTCATATCCCCTACTGAAGTTATACTGAAGATCTACTGTCATATCCCCTACCGAAGTTATACTGAAGACTACTGTCATATCCCCTACTGAAGTAATACTGAAGACTACTGTCATATCCCCTACTGAAGTTCTACTGAAGATCTACTGTCATATCCCCTACTGAAGTTCTACTGAACATCTACTGTCATATCCTCTACTGAAGTTCTACTGAAGATCTACTGTCATATCCCCTACTGAAGTTCTACTGAAGATCTACTGTCATATCCTCTACTGAAGACTACTATCATATCCCTACTGAAGTTCTACTGAAGACTACTGTCATATCCCCTACTGAAGTTCTACTGAAGATCTACTGTCATATCCCCTACTGAAGTTCTACTGAAGATCTACTGTCATATCCCCTACTGAAGTTCTACTGAAGATCTACTGTCATATCCCTACTGAAGTTCTACTGAAGATCTACTGTCATATCCCCTACTGAAGTTCTACTGAAGATCTACTGTCATATCCCCTACTGAAGTTCTACTGAAGACTACTGTCATATCCTCTACTGAAGACTACTGTCATATCCCTACTGAAGTTCTACTGAAGATCTACTGTCATATCCCCTACTGAAGTTCTACTGAAGATCTACTGTCATATCCCCTACTGAAGTTCTACTGAAGATCTACTGTCATATAACCCCTACTGAAGTTCTACTGAAGATCTACTGTCATATCCCCTACTGAAGTTCTACTGAAGATCTACTGTCATATCCCTCTACTGAAGACTACTGTCATATCCCTACTGAAGATCTACTGTCATATCCCCTACTGAAGTTCTACTGAAGATCTACTGTCATATCCCCTACTGAAGTTCTACTGAAGATCTACTGTCATATCCCCTACTGAAGTTCTACTGAAGATCTACTGTCATATCCCCTACTGAAGTTCTACTGAAGATCTACTGTCATATCCCCTACTGAAGATCTACTGTCATATCCCCTACTGAAGTTCTACTGAAGATCTACTGTCATATCCCCTACTGAAGTTCTACTGAAGATCTACTGTCATATCCCCTACTGAAGTTATACTGAAGACTACTGTCATATCCCCTACTGAAGTAATACTGAAGACTACTGTCATATCCCCTACTGAAGTTCTACTGAAGATCTACTGTCATATCCCCTACTGAAGTTCTACTGAAGATCTACTGTCATATCCCCTACTGAAGTTATACTGAAGATCTACTGTCATATCCTCTACTGAAGTTCTACTGAAGATCTACTGTCATATCCTCTACTGAAGATCTACTGTCATATCCCTACTGAAGTTCTACTGAAGATCTACTGTCATATCCCCTACTGAAGTTCTACTGAAGATCTACTGTCATATCCCCTACTGAAGTTCTACTGAAGATCTACTGTCTTGTCCCATACTGAAGTTCTACTGAATATCTACTGTCATATACCTACTGAAGTTCTACTGAAGACTACTGTCATTTCCCCAACTGAAGATCTACTGAAGATATACTGTCATATCCCCTACTGAAGTTCTACTGAAGATCTACTGTCATATCCTCTACTGAAGACTACTATCATATCCCTACTGAAGTTCTACTGAAGATCTACTGTCATATCCCCTACTGAAGTTCTACTGAAGATCTACTGTCACATCCCCTACTGAAGTTCTACTGAAGATCTACTGTCATATCCCCTACTGAAATTCTACTGTCAAATCCCTACTGAAGTTCGACTGAAGATCTACTGTCACATCCCCTACTGAAGTTCTACTGAACATCTAGTGTCATATCCTCTACTGAAGTTCTACTAAAGATCTACTGTCATATCCCCTACTGAAGTTCTACTGAAGACTGCTGTCATATCCTCTACTGAAGTTCTACTGAAAATCTACTGTCATATCCCCTACTGAAGTTCTACTGAAGATCTACTGTCATATCCCCTACTGAAGTTCTACTGAAGATCTACTGTCATATCCCCTACTGAAGTTCTACTGAAGATCTACTGTCATATCCCCTACTGAAGTTCTACTGAAGATCTACTGTCATATCCCCTACTGAAGTTCTACTGAAGATCTACTGTCATATCCCCTACTGAAGTTCTACTGAAGATCTACTGTCATATCCCCTACTGAAGATTCTACTGTCATATCCCTACTGAAGTTCTACTGAAGATCTACTGTCATATCCCCTACTGAAGTTCTACTGAACATCTACTGTCATATCCTCTACTGAAGTTCTACTGAAGATCTACTGTCATATCCCCTACTGAAGTTCTACTGAAGACTGCTGTCATATCCTCTACTGAAGTTCTACTGAAGATCTACTGTCATATCCCCTACTGAAGTTCTACTGAAGATCTACTGTCATATCCCCTACTGAAGTTATACTGAAGATCTACTGTCATATCCCCTACTGAAGTTCTACTGAAGATCTACTGTCATATCCCCTACTGAAGTTATACTGAAGATCTACTGTCATATCCCCTACCGAAGTTATACTGAAGACTACTGTCATATCCCCTACTGAAGTAATACTGAAGACTACTGTCATATCCCCTAATGAAGTTCTACTGAATATCTACTGTCATATACCTACTGAAGTTCTACTGAAGACTACTGTCATATCCCCTACTGAAGTTCTACTGAAGATATACTGTCATATCCCCTACTGAAATTCTACTGAAGATCTACTGTCATATCCTCTACTGAAGTCCTACTTTCATATCCCTACTGAAGTTCTACTGAAGACTACTGTCATATCCCCTACTGAAGTTCTACTGAAGATCTACTGTCATATCCCCTACTGAAGTTCTACTGAAGATCTACTGTCATATCCCCTACTGAAGTTCTACTGAAGATCTACTGTCATATACCCTACTGAAGTTCTACTGAAGACTACTGTCATATCCCCTACTGAAGTTCTACTGAAGATATACTGTCATATCCCCTACTGAAATTCTACTGAAGATCTACTGTCATATCCTCTACTGAAGACTACTATCATATCCCTACTGAAGTTCTACTGAAGATCTACTGTCATATCCCCTACTGAAGATCTACTGAAGATCTACTGTCACATCCCCTACTGAAGTTCTACTGAAGATCTACTGTCATATCCCCTACTGAAATTCTACTGTCAAATCCCTACTGAAGTTCGACTGAAGATCTACTGTCACATCCCCTACTGAAGTTCTACTGAACATCTAGTGTCATATCCTCTACTGAAGTTCTACTAAAGGTCTACTGTCATATCCCCTACTGAAGTTCTACTGAAGACTGCTGTCATATCCTCTACTGAAGTTCTACTGAAAATCTACTGCCATATCCTCTACTGAAGTTCTACTGAAGATCTACTGTCATATCCCCTACTGAAGTTATACTGAAGATCTACTGTCATATCCCCTACTGAAGTTCTACTGAAGATCTACTGTCATATCCCCTACTGAAGTTATAAAGAAGATCTACTGTCATATCCCCTACTGATTTTCTACTGAAGATCTACTGTCATATCCCCTACTGAAGTTCTACTGAAGATCTACTGTCATATCCCCTACTGAAGTTCTACTGAAGATCTACTGTCATATCCCTACTGAAGTTAAACTGAAAATCTACTGTCATATCCCCTACTGAACTTCTACTGAAGATCTACTGTCATATCCCCTACTGAAGTTCTACTGAACATCTAGTGTCATATCCTCTACTGAAGTTCTACTGAAGATCTACTGTCATATCCCCTACTAAAGTTATACTGAAGACTACTGTCATATCCCCTACTGAAGTTCTACTGAAGATCTACTGTCATATCCCCTACCGAAGTTATACTGAAGACTACTGTCATATCCCCTACTGAAGTAATACTGAAGACTACTGTCATATCCCCTACTGAAGTTCTACTGAAGATATACTGTCATATCCCCTACTGAAGTTCTACTGAAGATCTACTGTCATATCCCTCTACTGAAGTTCTACTGAAGATCTACTGTCATATCCCCTACTGAAGTTCTACTGAAGATCTACTGTCATATCCTCTACTGAAGACTACTATCATATCCCTACTGAAGTTCTACTGAAGACTACTGTCATATCCCCTACTGAAGTTCTACTGAATATCTACTGTCATATCCCCTACTGAAGTTCTACTGAAGATCTACTGTCACATCCCCTACTGAAGTTCTACTGAAGATCTACTGTCATATCCCTACTGAAGTTCTACTGAAGATCTACTGTCATATCCCCTACTGAAGTTCTACTGAAGATCTACTGTCATATCCCCTACTGAAGTTCTACTGAAGATCTACTGTCATATCCTCTACTGAAGACTACTATCATATCCCTACTGAAGTTCTACTGAAGATCTACTGTCATATCCCCTACTGAAGTTCTACTGAAGATCTACTGTCATATCCCCTACTGAAGTTCTACTGAAGATCTACTGTCATATCCCCTACTGAAGATCTACTGTCATATCCCCTACTGAAGTTATACTGAAGTCCTACTGTCATATCCCTACTGAAGACTACTGTCATATCCCTACTGAAGTTCTACTGAAGATCTACTGTCATATCCTCTACTGAAGACTACTATCATATCCCTACTGAAGTTCTACTGAAGATCTACTGTCATATCCCCTACTGAAGTTCTACTGAAGATCTACTGTCATATCCCCTACTGAAGTTCTACTGAAGATCTACTGTCATATCCCCTACTGAAGTTCTACTGAAGATCTACTGTCATATCCTCTACTGAAGACTACTGTCATATCCCTACTGAAGATCTACTGTCATATCCCCTACTGAAGTTCTACTGAAGATCTACTGTCACATCCCCTACTGAAGATCTACTGAAGATCTACTGTCATATCCCCTACTGAAGTTATACTGAAGACTACTGTCATATCCCCTATTGAAGTTCTACTGAAGATCTACTGTCATATCCCCTACTGAAGTTCTACTGTCAAATCCCTACTGAAGTTCTACTGAAGATCTACTGTCATATCCCCTACTGAAGTTATACTGAAGATCTACTGTCATATCCCCTACCGAAGTTATACTGAAGACTACTGTCATATCCCCTACTGAAGTAATACTGAAGACTACTGTCATATCCCCTACTGAAGTTCTACTGAAGATCTACTGTCATATACCCTACTGAAGTTCTACTGAACATCTAGTGTCATATCCTCTACTGAAGATCACTGTCATATCCCCTACTGAAGTTCTACTGAAGATCTACTGTCATATCCTCTACTGAAGACTACTATCATATCCCTACTGAAGTTCTACTGAAGATCTACTGTCATATCCCCTACTGAAGTTCTACTGAAGATCTACTGTCATATCCCCTACTGAAGTTCTACTGAAGATCTACTGTCATATCCCCTACTGAAGTTCTACTGAAGATCTACTGTCATATCCCTACTGAAGTTCTACTGAAGATCTACTGTCATATCCCCTACTGAAGTTCTACTGAAGATATACTGTCATATCCCCTACTGAAGTTCTACTGAAGATCTACTGTCATATCCTCTACTGAAGACTACTATCATATCCCTACTGAAGTTCTACTGAAGATCTACTGTCATATCCCCTACTGAAGTTCTACTGAAGATCTACTGTCATATCCCCTACTGAAGTTCTACTGAAGATCTACTGTCATATCCCCTACTGAAATTCTACTGTCAAATCCCTACTGAAGTTCTACTGAAGATCTACTGTCATATCCCCTACTGAAGTTCTACTGAACATCTAGTGTCATATCCTCTACTGAAGTTCTACTGAAAGTCTACTGTCATATCCCCTACTGAAGTTCTACTGAAGATCTACTGTCATATCCTCTACTGAAGACTACTCTACTGAAGATCTACTGTCATATCCCCTACTGAAGTTCTACTGAAGATCTACTGTCATATCCCCTACTGAAGTTCTACTGAAGATCTACTGTCATATCCCCTACTGAAGTTATACTGAAGATCTACTGTCATATCCCCTACTGAAGTTCTACTGAAGATCTACTGTCATATCCCCTACTGAAGTTCTACTGAAGATCTACTGTCATATCCCCTACTGAAGTTATACTGAAGATCTACTGTCATATCCCTTACCGAAGTAATACTGAAGACTACTGTCATATCCCCTACTGAAGTTCTACTGAAGATCTACTGTCATATCCCCTACTGAAGTTCTACTGAAGATCTAGTGTCATATCCCCTACTGAAGTTCTACTGAAGATCTACTGTCATATCCCCTACTGAAGTTCTACTGAAGATCTACTGTCATATCCTCTACTGAAGACTACTGTCATATCCCTACTGAAGTTCTACTGAAGACTACTGTCATATCCCCTACTGAAGTTATACTGAAGATCTACTGTCATATCCCCTACTGAAGTTCTACTGAAGATCTACTCTCATATCCCCTACTGAAGTTCTACTGAAGATCTACTGTCATATACCCTACTGAAGTTATACTGAAGACTACTGTCATATCCCCTACTGAAGTTCTACTGAAGATATACTGTCATATCCCTACTAAAGTTCTACTGAAGACTACTGTCATATCCTCTACTGACGACTACTATCATATCCCTACTGAAGTTCTACTGAAGATCTACTGTCATATCCCCTACTGAAGTTCTACTGAAGATCTACTGTCACATCCCCTACTGAAGTTCTACTGAAGATCTACTGTCATATCCCCTACTGAAATTCTACTGTCAAATCCCTACTGAAGTTCGACTGAAGATCTACTGTCACATCCCCTACTGAAGTTCTACTGAACATCTAGTGTCATATCCTCTACTGAAGTTCTACTAAAGGTCTACTGTCATATCCCCTACTGAAGTTCTACTGAAGACTGCTGTCATATCCTCTACTGAAGTTCTACTGAAAATCTACTGCCATATCCTCTACTGAAGTTCTACTGAAGATCTACTGTCATATCCCCTACTGAAGTTATACTGAAGATCTACTGTCATATCCCCTACTGAAGTTCTACTGAAGATCTACTGTCATATCCCCTACTGAAGTTATAAAGAAGATCTACTGTCATATCTCCTACTGATTTTCTACTGAAGATCTATTGTCATATCCCCTACTGAAGTTCTACTGAAGATCTACTGTCATATCCCCTACTGAAGTTCTACTGAAGATCTACTGTCATATCCATACTGAAGTTCTACTGAAGATCTACTGTCATATCCCTACTGAAGTTAAACTGAAAATCTACTGTCATATCCCCTACTGAACTTCTACTGAAGATCTACTGTCATATCCCCTACTGAAGTTCTACTGAACATCTAGTGTCATATCCTCTACTGAAGTTCTACTGAAGATCTACTGTCATATCCCCTACTAAAGTTATACTGAAGACTACTGTCATATCCCCTACTGAAGTTCTACTGAAGATCTACTGTCATATCCCCTACTGAAGTTCTACTGAAGATCTACTGTCATATCCCCTACTGAAGTTCTACTGAAGATCTACTGTCATATCCCCTACTGAAGTTCTACTGAAGATCTACTGTCATATCCCCTA
Organism: Coregonus clupeaformis; assembly: GCF_020615455.1. Lineage (NCBI taxonomy): Eukaryota > Metazoa > Chordata > Actinopteri > Salmoniformes > Salmonidae > Coregonus > Coregonus clupeaformis. The sequence continues at coordinate 107,527 of NW_025533781.1, forward strand.
CTGAAGTTCTACTGAAGATCTACTGTCATATCCCTACTGAAGTTCTACTGAAGATCTACTGTCATATCCCCTACTGAAGTTCTACTGAAGATCTACTGTCATATCCCCTACTGAAGTTCTACTGAAGATCTACTGTCATATCCCCTACTGAAGTTCTACTGAAGATCTACTGTCATATCCCCTACTGAAGTTCTACTGAAGATCTACTGTCATATCCCCTACTGAAGATCTACTGTCATATCCCCTACTGAAGTTATACTGAAGATCTACTGTCATATCTCTACTGAAGATCTACTGTCATATCCCTACTGAAGTTCTACTGAAGATCTACTGTCATATCCTCTACTGAAGACTACTGTCATATCCCTACTGAAGTTCTACTGAAGATCTACTGTCATATCCCCTACTGAAGTTCTACTGAAGATCTACTGTCATATCCCCTACTGAAGTTCTACTGAAGATCTACTGTCATATCCCCTACTGAAGTTCTACTGAAGATCTACTGTCATATCCCCTACTGAAGTTCTACTGAAGACTACTGTCATATCCCCTACTGAAGTTCTACTGAAGATCTACTGTCATATCCCGAATCTACTGAAGATCTACTGTCATATCCCCTACTGAAGTTATACTGAAGTCCTACTGTCATATCCCCTACTGAAGACTACTGTCATATCCCCTACTAAAGTATACTGAAGACTACTGTCATATCCTCTACTGAAGACTACTATCATATCCCTACTGAAGTTCTACTGAAGATCTACTGTCATATCCCCTACTGAAGTTCTACTGAAGATCTACTGTCATATCCATACTGAAGTTCTACTGAAGATCTACTGTCATATCCCTACTGAAGTTAAACTGAAAATCTACTGTCATATCCCCTACTGAACTTCTACTGAAGATCTACTGTCATATCCCCTACTGAAGATCTACTGTCATATCCCCTACTGAAGACTACTGTCATATCCCCTACTGAAGTTCTACTGAAGATCTACTGTCATATCCCCTACTGAAGATCTACTGTCATATCCCCTACTGAAGATCTACTGTCATATCCCCTACTGAAGTTCTACTGAAGATCTACTGTCATATCCCCTACTGAAGTTCTACTGAAGATCTACTGTCATATCCCCTACTGAAGTTCTACTGAAGATCTACTGTCATATCCTCTACTGAAGACTACTATCATATCCCTACTGAAGATCTACTGTCATATCCCCTACTGAAGTTCTACTGAAGATCTACTGTCATATCCCCTACTGAAGTTCTACTGAAGATCTACTGTCATATCCCCTACTGAAATTCTACTGTCAAATCCCTACTGAAGTTCTACTGAAGATCTACTGTCATATCCCCTACTGAAGTTCTACTGAACATCTAGTGTCATATCCTCTACTGAAGTTCTACTGAAGATCTACTGTCATATCCCCTATTGAAGTTCTACTGAACATCTAGTGTCATATCCTCTACTGAAGTTCTACTGAAAATCTACTGTCATATCCTCTACTGAAGTTATACAGAAGATCTACTGTCATATCCCCTACTGAAGTTCTACTGAAGATCTACTGTCATATCCCCTACTGAAGTTCTACTGAAGATCTACTGTCATATCCCCTACTGAAGTTCTACTGAAGATCTACTGTCATATCCCCTACTGAAGTTCTACTGAACATCTAGTGTCATATCCTCTACTGAAGTTAAACTGAAAATCTACTGTCATATCCCTACTGAAGTTCTACTGAAGATCTACTGTCATATCCCCTACTGAAGTTCTACTGAACATCTAGTGTCATATCCTCTACTGAAGTTCTACTGAAGATCTACTGTCATATCCCCTACTGAAGTTATACTGAAGACTACTGTCATATCCCCTACTGAAGTTCTACTGAAGATCTACTGTCATATCCCCTACTGAAGTTCTACTGAAGATCTACTGTCATATCCCCTACTGAAGTTCTACTGAAGATCTACTGTCATATCCCCTACTGAAGTTCTACTGAAGATCTACTGTCATATCCCCTACTGAAGTTCTACTGAAGATCTACTGTCATATCCTCTACTGAAGTTCTACTGAAGATCTACTGTCATATCCCCTACTGAAGTTCTACTGAAGATCTACTGTCATATCCCCTACTGAAGTTATACTGAAGATCTACTGTCATATCCCCTACTGAAGTTCTACTGAAGATCTACTGTCATATCCCCTACTGAAGTTATACTGAAGATCTACTGTCATATCCCCTACTGAAGTTCTACTGAAGATCTACTGTCATATCCCCTACTGAAGTTCTACTGAAGATCTACTGTCATATCCCCTACTGAAGTTCTACTGAAGATCTACTGTCATATCCCTACTGAAGTTCTACTGAAGATCTACTGTCATATCCCCTACTGAAGTTATACTGAAGATCTACTGGCATATCCCCTACTGAAGTTCTACTGAAGATCTACTGTCATATCCCCTACTGAAGTTCTACTGAAGACTGCTGTCATATCCTCTACTGAAGTTCTACTGAAGATCTACTGTCATATCCCCTACTAAAGTTATACTGAAGACTACTGTCATATCCCCTACTGAAGTTCTACTGAAGATCTACTGTCATATCCCCTACTGAAGTTCTACTGAACATCTAGTGTCATATCCTCTACTGAAGTTAAACTGAAAATCTACTGTCATATCCCCTACTGAAGTTATACTGAAGTCCTACTGTCATATCCCCTACTGAAGTTCTACTGAAGATCTACTGTCATATCCCCTACTGAAGTTCTACTGAAGATCTACTGTCATATCCCCTACTGAAGTTCTACTGAAGATCTACTGTCATATCCCCTACTGAAGTTCTACTGAAGATCTACTGTCATATCCCCTACTGAAGTTCTACTGAAGATCTACTGTCATATCCCCTACTGAAGTTCTACTGAAGATCTACTGTCATATCCCCTACTGAAGTTCTACTGAAGATCTACTGTCATATCCCCTACTGAAGTTCTACTGAAGATCTACTGTCATATCCCCTACTGAAGTTCTACTGAAGATCTACTGTCATATCCCCTACTGAAGTTATACTGAAGATCTACTGTCATATCCCCTACTGAAGTTCTACTGAAGATCTACTGTCATATCCCCTACTGAAGTTCTACTGAAGATCTACTGTCATATCCCCTACTGAAGTTCTACTGAAGATCTACTGTCATATCCCTACTGAAGTTCTACTGAAGATCTACTGTCATATCCCCTACTGAAGTTATACTGAAGTCTACTGTCATATCCCCTAGCTACTGAAGATCTACTGTCATATCCCTACTGAAGTTCTACTGAAGATCTACTGTCATATCCCTCTACTGAAGACTACTGTCATATCCCTACTGAAGTTCTACTGAAGATCTACTGTCATATCCCCTACTGAAGTTCTACTGAAGATCTACTGTCATATCCCTACTGAAGTTCTACTGAAGCACTACTGTCATATCCCCTACTGAAGTTCTACTGAAGATCTACTGTCATATCCCCTACTGAAGTTCTACTGAAGATCTACTGTCATATCCCCTACTGAAGTTCTACTGAAGATCTACTGTCATATCCCCGTCTACTGAAGATCTACTGTCATATCCCCTACTGAAGTTATACTGAAGATCTACTGTCATATCCCTCTACTGAAGACTACTGTCATATCCCTACTGAAGTTCTACTGAAGACTACTGTCATATCCCTCTACTGAAGACTACTGTCATATCCCTACTGAAGTTCTACTGAAGATCTACTGTCATATCCCCTACTGAAGTTCTACTGAAGATCTAGTGTCATATCCCCTACTGAAGTTCTACTGAAGATCTACTGTCATATCCCCTACTGAAGTTCTACTGAAGATCTACTGTCATATCCCCTACTGAAGTTCTACTGAAGATCTACTGTCATATCCCCTACTGAAGATCTTGTCATATCCCTACTGAAGATCTACTGTCATATCCCCTACTGAAGTTCTACTGAAGATCTACTGTCATATCCCCTACTGAAGATTACTGTTTCTACTGAAGATCTACTGTCATATCCCTACTGAAGTTCTACTGAAGATCTACTGTCATATCCCCTACTGAAGTTCTACTGAAGATCTACTGTCATATCCCCTACTGAAGTTCTACTGAAGATCTACTGTCATATCCTCTACTGAAGCTACTATCCTACTGAAGATCTACTGTCATATCCCCTACTGAAGTTCTACTGAAGATCTACTGTCATATCCCCTACTGAAGTTCTACTGAAGATCTACTGTCATATCCCCTACTGAAGATTCTACTGTCATATCCCTACTGAAGTTCTACTGAAGATCTACTGTCATATCCCCTACTGAAGTTCTACTGAAGATCTACTGTCATATCCCTACTGAAGTTCTACTGAAGATCTACTGTCATATCCCCTACTGAAGTTCTACTGAAGACTGCTGTCATATCCTCTACTGAAGTTCTACTGAAGATCTACTGTCATATCCCCTACTGAAGTTCTACTGAAGATCTACTGTCATATCCCCTACTGAAGTTCTACTGAAGATCTACTGTCATATCCCCTACTGAAGTTCTACTGAAGATCTACTGTCATATCCCCTACTGAAGTTCTACTGAAGATCTACTGTCATATCCCCTACTGAAGTTCTACTGAAGATCTACTGTCATATCCCTACTGAAGTTATACTGAAGATCTACTGTCATATCCCCTACTGAAGTTCTACTGAAGATCTACTGTCATATCCCCTACTGAAGTTCTACTGAAGATCTACTGTCATATCCCTACTGAAGTTCTACTGAAAATCTACTCTCATATCCCCTACTGAAGTTCTACTGAAGACTACTGTCATATCCCCTACAGAAGTTCTACTGAAGATCTACTGTCATATCCCCTACTGAAGTTCTACTGAAGATCTACTGTCACATCCCCTACTGAAGTTCTACTGAAGATCTACTGTCATATCCCCTACTGAAGTTCTACTGAAGATCTACTGTCATATCCCTACTGAAGTTCTACTGAAGATCTACTGTCATATCCCCTACTGAAGTTATACTGAAGATCTACTGTCATATCCCCTACTGAAGTTCTACTGAAGATCTACTGTCATATCCCCTACTGAAGTTCTACTGAAGATCTACTGTCATATCCATACTGAAGTTCTACTGAAGATCTACTGTCATATCCCCTACTAAAGTTATACTGAAGACTACTGTCATTTCCCCTACTGAAGTTCTACTGAAGATCTACTGTCATATCCCCTACTGAACTTCTACTGAAGATCTACTGTCATATCCCCTACTGAAGATCTACTGTCATATCCCCTACTGAAGACTACTGTCATATCCCCTACTAAAGTTATACTGAAGACTACTGTCATATCCTCTACTGAAGACTACTATCATATCCCTACTGAAGTTCTACTGAAGATCTACTGTCATATCCCCTACTGAAGTTCTACTGAAGATCTACTGTCATATCCCCTACTGAAGTTCTACTGAAGATCTACTGTCATATCCTCTACTGAAGACTACTATCATATCCCTACTGAAGTTCTACTGAAGATCTACTGTCATATCCCCTACTGAAGTTCTACTGAAGATCTACTGTCATATCCCCTACTGAAGTTCTACTGAAGATCTACTGTCATATCCCCTACTGAAGTTCTACTGAAGATCTACTGTCATATCCCCTACTGAAGTTCTACTGAAGATCTACTGTCATATCCCTACTGAAGTTCTACTGAAGATCTACTGTCATATCCCCTACTGAAGTTCTACTGAAGATCTACTGTCATATCCCCTACTGAAGTTCTACTGAAGATCTACTGTCATATCCCCTACTGAAGTTCTACTGAAGATCTACTGTCATATCCCCTACTGAAGTTCTACTGAAGATCTACTGTCATATCCCCTACTGAAGTTATACTGAAGATCTACTGTCATATCCCCTACTGAAGTTCTACTGAAGATCTACTGTCATATCCTCTACTGAAGACTACTGTCATATCCCTACTGAAGTTCTACTGAAGATCTACTGTCATATACCCTACTGAAGTTCTACTGAAGATCTACTGTCATATCCCCTACTGAAGTTCTACTGAAGATCTACTGTCATATCCCCTACTGAAGTTCTACTGAAGATCTACTGTCATATCCCCTACTGAAGTCTACTGTCATATCCCTACTGAAGTTCTACTGAAGATCTACTGTCATATCCCCTACTGAAGTTCTACTGAAGATCTACTGTCATATCCCCTACTGAAGTTCTACTGAAGATCTACTGTCATATCCCCTACTGAAGTTCTACTGAAGACTACTGTCATATCCCCTACTGAAGTTCTACTGAAGATCTACTGTCATATCCCCTACTGAAGTTCTACTGAAGATCTACTGTCATATCCTCTACTGAAGTTCTACTGAAGATCTACTGTCATATCCCCTACTGAAGTTCTACTGAAGATCTACTGTCATATCCCCTACTGAAGTTCTACTGAAGATCTACTGTCATATCCTCTACTGAAGACTACTGTCATATCCCCTACTGAAGTTCTACTGAAGATCTACTGTCATATCCCCTACTGAAGTTCTACTGAAGATCTACTGTCATATCCCCTACTGAAGTTCTACTGAAGATCTACTGTCATATCCCCTACTGAAGTTCTACTGAAGATCTACTGTCATATAATCCCTACCGAAGTTCTACTGAAGATCTACTGTCATATCCCCTACTGAAGTTCTACTGAAGATCTACTGTCATATCCCCTACTGAAGTTCTACTGAAGATCTACTGTCATATCCCCTACTGAAGTTCTACTGAAGATCTACTGTCATATCCCCTACTGAAGTTCTACTGAAGATCTACTGTCATATCCCCTACTGAAGTTCTACTGAAGATCTACTGTCATATCCCCTACTAAAGTTATACTGAAGATCTACTGTCATATCCCCTACTGAAGTTCTACTGAAGATCTACTGTCATATCCTCTACTGAAGACTACTATCATATCCCTACTGAAGTTCTACTGAAGACTACTCTCATATCCCTACTGAAGTTCTACTGAATATCTACTGTCATATCCCCTACTGAAGTTCTACTGAAGATCTACTGTCATATCCCCTACTGAAGTTCTACTGAAGATCTACTGTCATATCCCCTACTGAAGTTCTACTGTCATATCCCTACTGAAGTTCTACTGAAGATCTACTGTCATAGCCCCTACTGAAGTTCTACTGAAGATCTACTGTCATATACCCTACTGAAGTTATACTGAAGATCTACTGTCATATCCCTACTGAAGTTATACTGAAGACTACTGTCATATCCCCTACTGAAGTTCTACTGAAGATCTACTGTCATATCCCCTACTGAAGTTCTACTGAAGATCTAGTGTCATATCCCCTACTGAAGTTCTACTGAAGATCTACTGTCATATCCCCTACTGAAGTTCTACTGAAGATCACTGTCATATCCCCTACTGAAGTTCTACTGAAGATCTACTGTCATATCCTCTACTGAAGACTACTATCATATCCCTACTGAAGTTCTACTGAAGACTACTGTCATATCCCCTACTGAAGTTCTACTGAATATCTACTGTCATATCCCCTACTGAAGTTCTACTGAAGATCTACTGTCTTGTCCCATACTGAAGTTCTACTGAATATCTACTGTCATATACCTACTGAAGTTCTACTGAAGACTACTGTCATTTCCCCAACTGAAGATCTACTGAAGATATACTTTCATATCCCCTACTGAAGTTCTACTGAAGATCTACTGTCATATCCTCTACTGAAGACTACTATCATATCCCTACTGAAGTTCTACTGAAGATCTACTGTCATATCCCCTACTGAAGTTCTACTGAAGATCTACTGTCACATCCCCTACTGAAGTTCTACTGAAGATCTACTGTCATATCCCCTACTGAAGTTCTACTGTCAAATCCCTACTGAAGTTCGACTGAAGATCTACTGTCACATCCCCTACTGAAGTTCTACTGAACATCTAGTGTCATATCCTCTACTGAAGTTCTACTAAAGGTCTACTGTCATATCCCCTACTGAAGTTCTACTGAAGATCTACTGTCATATCCTCTACTGAAGTTCTACTGAAGATCTACTGTCATATCCCCTACTGAAGTTCTACTGAAGATCTACTGTCATATCCCCTACTGAAGTTCTACTGAAGATCTACTGTCATATCCCCTACTGAAGTTCTACTGAAGATCTACTGTCATATCCCCTACTGAAGTTCTACTGAAGATCTACTGTCATATCCCCTACTGAAGTTATACTGAAGATCTACTGTCATATCCCTACTGAAGTTATACTGAAGATCTACTGTCATATCCCTACTGAAGTTCTACTGAAGATCTACTGTCATATCCCCTACTGAAGTTCTACTGAAGATCTACTGTCATATCCCCTACTGAAGTTCTACTGAAGATCTACTGTCATATCCCCTACTGAAGTTCTACTGAAGATCTACTGTCATATAATCCCTACCGAAGTTCTACTGAAGATCTACTGTCATATCCCCTACTAAAGTTATACTGAAGACTACTGTCATATCCTCTACTGAAGACTACTGTCATATCCCTACTGAAGTTCTACTGAAGATCTACTGTCATATCCCCTACTGAAGTTCTACTGAAGATCTACTGTCATATCCCCTACTGAAGTTCTACTGAAGATCTACTGTCATATCCCCTACTGAAGATCTACTGAAGATCTACTGTCATATCCCTACTGAAGTTCTACTGAAGACTACTGTCATATCCCCTACTGAAGTTCTACTGAAGATCTACTGTCATATCCCCTACTGAAGTTCTACTGAAGATCTACTGTCATATCCCCTACTGAAGTTCTACTGAAGATCTACTGTCATATCCCCTACTGAAGTTCTACTGAAGATCTACTGTCATATCCCCTACTGAAGTTCTACTGAAGATCTACTGTCATATCCCCTACTGAAGTTCTACTGAAGATCTACTGTCATATCCCCTACTGAAGTTCTACTGAAGATCTACTGTCATATCCCCTACTGAAGTTCTACTGAAGATCTACTGTCATATCCCCTACTGAAGTTCTACTGAAGATCTACTGTCATATCCCCTACTGAAGTTCTACTGAAGATCTACTGTCATATCCCCTACTGAAGTTCTACTGAAGATCTACTGTCATATCCTCTACTGAAGATCTACTGTCATATCCCTACTGAAGTTCTACTGAAGATCTACTGTCATATCCCCTACTGAAGTTCTACTGAAGATCTACTGTCATATCCCCTATTGAAGTTCTACTGAAGATCTACTGTCATATCCCCTACTGAAGTTCTACTGTCAAATCCCTACTGAAGTTCTACTGAAGATCTACTGTCATATCCCCTACTGAAGTTCTACTGAAGATCTACTGTCATATAACCCCTACCGAAGTTATACTGAAGATCTACTGTCATATCCCCTACCGAAGTAATACTGAAGATCTACTGTCATATCCCCTACTGAAGTTCTACTGAAGATCTACTGTCATATCCCTACTGAAGTTCTCCTGAACATCTAGTGTCATATCCTCTACTGAAGTTCTACTGAAGATCTACTGTCATATCCCCTACTGAAGTTCTACTGAAAATCTACTCTCATATCCCCTACTGAAGTTCTACTGAAGACTACTGTCATATCCCCTACAGAAGTTCTACTGAAGATCTACTGTCATATCCCCTACTGAAGTTCTACTGAAGATCTACTGTCACATCCCCTACTGAAGTTCTACTGAAGATCTACTGTCATATCCCTACTGAAGTTCTACTGAAGATCTACTGTCATATCCCCTACTGAAGTTCTACTGAAGATCTACTGTCATATCCCCTACTGAAGTTCTACTGAAGATCTACTGTCATATCCTCTACTGAAGACTACTATCATATCCCTACTGAAGTTCTACTGAAGATCTACTGTCATATCCCCTACTGAAGTTCTACTGAAGATCTACTGTCACATCCCCTACTGAAGTTCTACTGAAGATCTACTGTCATATCCCCTACTGAAATTCTACTGTCAAATCCCTACTGAAGTTCGACTGAAGATCTACTGTCACATCCCCTACTGAAGTTCTACTGAACATCTAGTGTCATATCCCCTACTGAAGTTCTACTGAAGATCTACTGTCATATCCCCTACTGAAGTTCTACTGAAGATCTACTGTCATATCCCTACTGAAGTTCAACTGAAAATCTACTGTCATATCCCCTACTGAAGTTCTACTGAAGATCTACTGTCATATCCCCTACTGAAGTTATACTGAAGATCTACTGTCATATCCCCTACTGAAGTTCTACTGAAGATCTACTGTCATATCCCCTACTGAAGTTCTACTGAAGATCTACTGTCATATCCCCTACTGAAGTTCTACTGAAGACTACTGTCATATCCCTACTAAAGTTCTACTGAAGACTACTGTCATATCCTCTACTGAAGTTATACTGAAGTCCTACTGTCTTATCCCCTGCTGAAGACTACTGTCATATCCCTACTGAAGTTCTACTGAAGATCTACTGTCATATCCCCTACTGAAGTTCTACTGAAGATCTACTGTCATATCCCCTACTGAAGTTCTACTGAAGATCTACTGTCATATAATCCCTACCGAAGTTCTACTGAAGATCTACTGTCATATCCCCTACTGAAGATCTACTGTCATATCCCTACTGAAGTTCTACTGAAGATCTACTGTCATAGCCCCTACTGAAGTTATACTGAAGATCTACTGTCATATCCCTTACCGAAGTTATACTGAAGATCTACTGTCATATCCCTTACCGAAGTAATACTGAAGACTACTGTCATATCCCCTACTGAAGTTCTACTGAAGATCTACTGTCATATACCCTACTGAAGTTCTACTGAACATCTAGTGTCATATCCTCTACTGAAGTTCTACTGAAGATCACTGTCATATCCCCTACTGAAGTTCTACTGAAGATCTACTGTCATATCCCCTACTGAAATTCTACTGAAGATCTACTGTCATATCCTCTACTGAAGACTACTATCATATCCCTACTGAAGTTCTACTGAAGATCTACTGTCATATCCCCTACTGAAGTTCTACTGAAGATCTACTGTCATATCCCCTACTGAAGTTCTACTGAAGATCTACTGTCATATCCCCTACTGAAGTTCTACTGAAGATCTACTGTCATATCCCCTACTGAAGTTCTACTGAAGATCTACTGTCATATAATCCCTACCGAAGTTCTACTGAAGATCTACTGTCATATCCCCTACTAAAGTTATACTGAAGACTACTGTCATATCCTCTACTGAAGACTACTGTCATATCCCTACTGAAGTTCTACTGAAGATCTACTGTCATATCCCCTACTGAAGACTACTGTCATATCCCTACTGAAGTTCTACTGAAGATCTACTGTCATATCCCCTACTGAAGTTCTACTGAAGATCTACTGTCATATCCCCTACTGAAGTTCTACTGAAGATCTACTGTCATATCCCCTACTGAAGTTCTACTGAAGATCTACTGTCATATCCCCTACTGAAGTTAAACTGAAGATCTACTGTCATATCCCCTACTGAACTTCTACTGAAGATCTACTGTCATATCCCCTACTGAAGTTCTACTGAACATCTAGTGTCATATCCTCTACTGAAGTTCTACTGAAGATCTACTGTCATATCCCCTACTAAAGTTATACTGAAGACTACTGTCATATCCCTACTGAAGTTCTACTGAAGATCTACTGTCATATCCCCTACTGAAGTTATACTGAAGTCCTACTGTCATATCCCCTACTGAAGACTACTGTCATATCCCTACTAAAGTTCTACTGAAGACTACTGTCATATCCTCTACTGAAGACTACTATCATATCCCTACTGAAGTTCTACTGAAGATCTACTGTCATATCCCCTACTGAAGTTCTACTGAAGATCTACTGTCATATCCCCTACTGAAGTTCTACTGAAGATCTACTGTCATATCCCCTACTGAAGTTCTACTGAAGATCTACTGTCATATCCCCTACTGAAGTTCTACTGAAGATCTACTGTCATATCCCCTACTGAAGATTCTGTACTACTGAAGACTACTGTCATATCCCCTACTGAAGTTCTACTGAAGATCTACTGTCATATCCCCTACTGAAGATAGTCATATCTCTACTGAAGATCTACTGTCATATCCCCTACTGAAGTTCTACTGAAGATCTACTGTCATATCCCCTACTGAAGTTCTACTGAAGATCTACTGTCATATCCCCTACTGAAGTTCTACTGAAGATCTACTGTCATATCCTCTACTGAAGCTACTATCATATCCCTGAAGTTCTACTGAAGATCTACTGTCATATCCCCTACTGAAGTTCTACTGAAGATCTACTGTCATATCCCCTACTGAAGTTCTACTGAAGATCTACTGTCATATCTCCCTACTGAAGATTCTACTGTCATATCCCTACTGAAGTTCTACTGAAGATCTACTGTCATATCCCCTACTGAAGTTCTACTGAAGATCTACTGTCATATCCCCTACTGAACTTCTACTGAAGATCTACTGTCATATCCCCTACTGAAGTTCTACTGAACATCTAGTGTCATATCCTCTACTGAAGTTCTACTGAAGATCTACTGTCATATCCCCTACTAAAGTTATACTGAAGACTACTGTCATATCCCCTACTGAAGTTCTACTGAAGATCTACTGTCATATCCCCTACTGAAGTTCTACTGAATATCTACTGTCATATCCCTACTGAAGTTCTACTGAAGATCTACTGTCACATCCCCTACTGAAGTTCTACTGAAGATCTACTGTCATATCCCCTACTGAAGTTCTACTGAAGATCTACTGTCATATCCCCTACTGAAGTTCTACTGAAGATCTACTGTCATATCCCCTACTGAAGTTCTACTGAAGATCTACTGTCATATCCCCTACTGAAGTTCTACTGAAGATCTACTGTCATATCCCCTACTGAAGTTCTACTGAAGATCTACTGTCATATCCCCTACTGAAGTTCTACTGAAGATCTACTGTCATATCCTCTACTGAAGACTACTATCATATCCCTACTGAAGATCTACTGTCATATCCCCTACTGAAGTTCTACTGAAAATCTACTGTCACATCCCCTACTGAAGTTCTACTGAAGATCTACTGTCATATTCCCTACTGAAATTCTACTGTCAAATCCCTACTGAAGTTCGACTGAGTATCTACTGTCACATCCCCTACTGAAGTTCTACTGAACATCTAGTGTCATATCCTCTACTGAAGTTCTACTGAAGATCTACTGTCATATCCCCTACTGAAGTTCTACTGAAGATCTACTGTCATATCCTCTACTGAAGTTCTACTGAAGATCTACTGTCATATCCCCTACTGAAGTTATACTGAAGATCTACTGTCATATCCCCTACTGAAGTTCTACTGAAGATCTACTGTCATATCCCCTACTGAAGTTATACTGAAGATCTACTGTCATATCCCCTACTGATTTTCTACTGAAGATCTACTGTCATATCCCCTACTGAAGTTCTACTGAAGATCTACTGTCATATCCCCTACTGAAGTTCTACTGAAGATCTACTGTCATATCCATACTGAAGTTCTACTGAAGATCTACTGTCATATCCCTACTGAAGTTAAACTGAAAATCTACTGTCATATCCCCTACTGAACTTCTACTGAAGATCTACTGTCATATCCCCTACTGAAGTTCTACTGAACATCTAGTGTCATATCCTCTACTGAAGTTCTACTGAAGATCTACTGTCATATCCCCTACTAAAGTTATACTGAAGACTACTGTCATATCCCCTACTGAAGTTCTACTGAAGATCTACTGTCATATCCCCTACTGAAGATCTACTGTCATATCCCCTACTGAAGTTATACTGAAGTCCTACTGTCATATCCCCTACTGAAGACTACTGTCATATCCCTACTAAAGTTCTACTGAAGACTACTGTCATATCCTCTACTGAAGACTACTATCATATCCCTACTGAAGTTCTACTGAAGATCTACTGTCATATCCCCTACTGAAGTTCTACTGAAGATCTACTGTCATATCCCCTACTGAAGTTCTACTGAAGATCTACTGTCATATCCTCTACTGAAGACTACTATCATATCCCTACTGAAGTTCTACTGAAGACTACTGTCATATCCCCTACTGAAGTTCTACTGAAGATCTACTGTCATATCCCCTACTGAAGTTCTACTGAAGATCTACTGTCATATCCCCTACTGAAGTTCTACTGAAGATCTACTGTCATATCCCCTACTGAAGTTATACTGAAGACTACTGTCATATCCCCTACTGAAGTTCTACTGAAGATCTACTGTCATATCCCCTACTGAAGTTCTACTGAAGATCTACTGTCATATCCCCTACTGAAGTTCTACTGAAGATCTACTGTCATATCCCCTACTGAAGTTCTACTGAAGATCTACTGTCATATCCCCTACTGAAGTTCTACTGAAGATCTACTGTCATATCCCCTACTGAAGTTCTACTGAAGATCTACTGTCATATCCCCTACTGAAGTTCTACTGAAGATCTACTGTCATATCCCCTACTGAAGTTCTACTGAAGATCTACTGTCATATCCCTACTAAAGTTCTACTGAAGACTACTGTCATATCCCCTACTGAAGTTCTACTGAAGATCTACTGTCATATCCCCTACTGAAGATTCTACTGTCAAATCCCTACTGAAGTTCTACTGAAGATCTACTGTCATATCCCCTACTGAAGTTCTACTGAAGATCTACTGTCATATCCCCTACTGAAGTTCTACTGAAGACTACTGTCATATCCCTACTGAAGTTCTACTGAAGATCTACTGTCATATCCCTACTGAAGTTTTACTGAAGATCTACTGTCATATCCCCTACTGAAGTTCTACTGAAGATCTACTGTCATATCCCCTACTGAAGTTCTACTGAAGATCTACTGTCATATCCCCTACTGAAGTTCTACTGAAGATCTACTGTCATATCCCTACTGAAGTTCTACTGAAGATCTACTGTCATACCCTACTGAAGTTCTACTGAAGATCTAGTGTCATATCCTCTACTGAAGTTCTACTGAAGATCTACTGTCATATCCCCTACTGAAGTTCTACTGAAGATCTACTGTCATATCCCCTACTGAAGTTCTACTGAAGATCTACTGTCATATCCCCTACTGAAGATCTACTGTCATATCCCTACTAAAGTTCTACTGAAGATCTACTGTCATATCCCCTACTGAAGTTCTACTGAAGATCTACTGTCATATCCCCTACTGAAGTTCTACTGAAGATCTACTGTCATATCCCCTACTGAAGTTCTACTGAAGATCTACTGTCATATCCCCTACTGAAGTTATACTGAAGATCTACTGTCATATCCCCTACTGAAGTTTTACTGAAGATCTACTGTCATATCCCTACTGAAGTTCTACTGAAGATCTACTGTCATATCCCCTACTGAAGTTCTACTGAAGATCTACTGTCATATCCCCTACTGAAGTTCTACTGAAGATCTACTGTCATATCCCTACTGAAGTTCTACTGAACATCTAGTGTCATATCCTCTACTGAAGTTCTACTGAAGATCTACTGTCATATCCCCTACTGAAGTTCTACTGAACATCTACTGTCATATCCTCTACTGAAGTTCTACTGAAGATCTACTGTCATATCCCCTACTGAAGATTCTACTGTCATATCCCTACTAAAGTTCTACTGAAGATCTACTGTCATATCCCCTACTGAAGTTCTACTGAAGATCTACTGTCATATCCCCTACTGAAGTTCTACTGAAGATCTACTGTCATATCCCTACTGAAGTTCTACTGAAGATCTACTGTCATATCCCTACTGAAGTTCTACTGAAGATCTACTGTCATATCCCCTACTGAAGTTCTACTGAAGATCTACTGTCATATCCCCTACTGAAGTTCTACTGAAGATCTACTGTCATATCCCCTACTGAAGTTCTACTGAAGATCTACTGTCATATCCCCTACTAAAGTTATACTGAAGACTACTGTCATATCCCCTACTGAAGTTCTACTGAAGATCTACTGTCATATCCCCTACTGAAGATCTACTGTCATATCCCCTACTGAAGTTATACTGAAGACTACTGTCATATCCCCTACTGAAGACTACTGTCATATCCCCTACTGAAGTTATACTGAAGTCCTACTGTCTTATCCCCTACTGAAGACTACTGTCATATCCCTACTGAAGTTCTACTGAAGATCTACTGTCATATCCCCTACTGAAGTTCTACTGAACATCTACTGTCATATCCCCTACTGAAGTTCTACTGAAGATCTACTGTCATATCCCCTACTAAAGTTATACTGAAGACTACTGTCATATCCCCTACTGAAGTTCTACTGAAGATCTACTGTCATATCCCCTACTGAAGATCTACTGTCATATCCCCTACTGAAGACTACTGTCATATCCCCTACTGAAGTTCTACTGAAGATCACTGTCATATCCCCTACTGAAGATCTACTGTCATATCCTCTACTGAAGACTACTATCATATCCCTACTGAAGTTCTACTGAAGACTACTGTCATATCCCCAACTGAAGTTCTACTGAAGATATACTGTCATATCCCCTACTGAAGTTCTACTGAAGATCTACTGTCATATCCTCTACTGAAGACTACTATCATATCCCTACTGAAGATCTACTGTCATATCCCCTACTGAAGTTCTACTGAAGATCTACTGTCACATCCCCTACTGAAGTTCTACTGAAGATCTACTGTCATATCCCCTACTGAAGATCTACTGTCATATCCCTACTGAAGTTCGACTGAAGATCTACTGTCATATCCCCTACTGAAGTTCTACTGAACATCTACTGTCATATCCCTACTGAAGTTCTACTGAAGATCTACTGTCATATCCCCTACTGAAGTTATACTGAAGATCTACTGTCATATCCCCTACTGAAGTTATACTGAAGATCTACTGTCATATCCCTACTGAAGTTCTACTGAAGATCTACTGTCATATCCCCTACTGAAGTTCTACTGAAGATCTACTGTCATATCCCCTACTGAAGTTCTACTGAAGATCTACTGTCATATCCCCTACTGAAGTTCTACTGAAGATCTACTGTCATATCCCCTACTGAAGTTCTACTGAAGATCTACTGTCATATCCCTACTGAAGTCTACTGAAGACTACTGTCATATCCCTACTGAAGTTCTACTGAAGACTACTGTCATATCCCCTACTGAAGTTCTACTGAATATCTACTGTCATATCCCTACTGAAGTTCTACTGAAGATCTACTGTCTTGTCCCCTACTGAAGTTCTACTGAAGATCTACTGTCATATCCCCTACTGAAGTTCTACTGAAGATCTACTGTCATATCCCTGTCTACTGAAGATCTACTGTCATATCCCCTACTGAAGTTCTACTGAAGCTACTGTCATATCCCCTACTGAAGACTACTGTCATATCCCCTACTGAAATTCTACTGAAGATCTACTGTCATATCCTCTACTGAAGACTACTGTCATATCCCTACTGAAGTTCTACTGAAGATCTACTGTCATATCCCCTACTGAAGTTCTACTGAAGATCTACTGTCATATCCCCTACTGAAGTTCTACTGAAGATCTACTGTCATATCCTCTACTGAAGACTACTATCATATCCCTACTGAAGTTCTACTGAAGACTACTGTCATATCCCCTACTGAAGTTCTACTGAAGATCTACTGTCATATCCCCTACTGAAGTTCTACTGAAGATCTACTGTCATATCCCCTACTGAAGTTCTACTGAAGATCTACTGTCATATCCCCTACTGAAGTTCTACTGAAGATCTACTGTCATATCCCTACTGAAGTTCTACTGAAGATCTACTGTCATATCCCCTACTGAAGTTCTACTGAAGATCTACTGTCATATCCCCTACTGAAGTTCTACTGAAGATCTACTGTCATATCCCCTACTGAAGTTCTACTGAAGATCTACTGTCATATCCCCTACTGAAGTTCTACTGAAGATCTACTGTCATATCCCCTACTGAAGTTCTACTGAAGATCTACTGTCATATCCCCTACTGAAGTTCTACTGAAGATCTAGTGTCATATCCCTACTGAAGTTCTACTGAAGATCTACTGTCATATCCCCTACTGAAGTTATACTGAAGACTACTGTCATATCCCCTACTGAAGTTCTACTGAAGATCTACTGTCATATCCCCTACTGAAGTTCTACTGAAGATCTACTGTCATATCCCCTACTGAAGTTATACTGAAGTCCTACTGTCATATCCCCTACTGAAGACTACTGTCATATCCCTACTAAAGTTCTACTGAAGACTACTGTCATATCCTCTACTGAAGACTACTATCATATCCCTACTGAAGTTCTACTGAAGATCTACTGTCATATCCCCTACTGAAGTTCTACTGAAGATCTACTGTCATATCCCCTACTGAAGTTCTACTGAAGATCTACTGTCATATCCCACTGATCTACTGAAGACTACTATCATATCCCTACTGAAGTTCTACTGAAGACTACTGTCATATCCCCTACTGAAGTTCTACTGAAGATCTACTGTCATATCCCCTACTGAAGTTCTACTGAAGATCTACTGTCACATCCCCTACTGAAGATCTACTGAAGATCTACTGTCATATCCCCTACTGAAGTTATACTGAAGACTACTGTCATATCCCCTACTGAAGTTCTACTGAAGATCTACTGTCATATCCCCTACTGAAGTTCTACTGAAGATCTACTGTCATATCCCCTACTGAAGTTCTACTGAAGATCTACTGTCATATCCCCTACTGAAGTTCTACTGAAGATCTACTGTCATATCCCCTACTGAAGTTATACTGAAGATCTACTGTCATATCCCCTACTGAAGTTCTACTGAAGATCTACTGTCATATCCCCTACTGAAGTTCTACTGAAAATCTACTGTCATATCCCCTACTGAAGTTCTACTGAAGATCTACTGTCATATCCCCTACTGAAGTTCTACTGAAGATCTACTGTCATATCCCCTACTGAAGTTCTACTGAAGATCTACTGTCATATCCTCTACTGAAGACTACTATCATATCCCTACTGAAGTTCTACTGAAGACTACTGTCATATCCCCTACTGAAGTTCTACTGAAGATCTACTGTCATATCCCCTACTGAAGTTCTACTGAAGATCTACTGTCATATCCCCTACTGAAGTTCTACTGAAGATCTACTGTCATATCCCCTACTGAAGTTCTACTGTCAAATCCCTACTGAAGTTCTACTGAAGATCTACTGTCATATCCCCTACTGAAGTTATACTGAAGATCTACTGTCATATCCCTACTGAAGTTCTACTGAAGATCTACTGTCATATCCCCTACTGAAGTTCTACTGAAGATCTACTGTCATATCCCGAGTTGTCTACTGAAGATCTACTGTCATATCCCTACTGAAGTTCTACTGAAGACTACTGTCATATCTCTACTGAAGATCTACTGTCATATCCCTACTGAAGTTCTACTGAAGATCTACTGTCATATCCCCTACTGAAGTTATACTGAAGACCTACTGTCATATCCCCTACTGAAGACTACTGTCATATCCCTACTGAAGTTCTACTGAAGATCTACTGTCATATCCCTACTGACGACTACTGTCATATCCCCTACTGAAGTTCTACTGAAGATCTACTGTCATATCCCCTACTGAAGTTCTACTGAAGACTACTGTCATATCCCTCTACTGAAGTTCTACTGAAGATCTACTGTCATATCCCCTACTGAAGTTCTACTGAAGATCTACTGTCATATCCTCTACTGAAGACTACTATCATATCCCCTACTGAAGTTCTACTGAAGATCTACTGTCATATCCCCTACTGAAGTTCTACTGAAGATCTACTGTCACATCCCCTACTGAAGTTCTACTGAAGATCTACTGTCATATCCCCTACTGAAATTCTACTGTCAAATCCCTACTGAAGTTCGACTGAAGATCTACTGTCACATCCCCTACTGAAGTTCTACTGAACATCTAGTGTCATATCCTCTACTGAAGTTCTACTAAAGGTCTACTGTCATATCCCCTACTGAAGTTCTACTGAAGACTGCTGTCATATCCTCTACTGAAGTTCTACTGAAGATCTACTGTCATATCCCCTACTGAAGTTCTACTGAAGATCTACTGTCATATCCCCTACTGAAGTTCTACTGAAGATCTACTGTCATATCCCCTACTGAAGTTCTACTGAAGATCTACTGTCATATCCCTACTGAAGTTCTACTGAAGATCTACTGTCATATCCCCTACTGAAGTTATACTGAAGATCTACTGTCATATCCCCTACTGAAGTTATACTGAAGATCTACTGTCATATCCACTACTGAAGTTCTACTGAAGATCTACTGTCATATCCCCTACTGAAGTTCTACTGAAGATTTACTGTCATATCCACATACTTTTGGTGTATAAAAAAGAGCACACAGCCATGCAAACTCCATAGACAAACATTGTCAGTAGAATAGCCTTACTCAAGACCTCAGTGAATTTCAATTTGGCACCGTCATACTGCCTGACATGGCTCTATAAATAACTGAGTATCCTCTGGTGGCAGAGCATTCCATGATGACATGGCTCTATACATAACTGAGTATCCTCTGGTGGCAGAGCATTCCATGATGACATGGCTCTATACATAACTGAGTATCCTCTGGTGGCAGAGCATTCCATGATGACATGACTCTATACATAACTGAATATCCTCTGGTGGCAGAGCATTTTATGAAGACATGGCTCTATACATAACTGACTATCCTCTGGTGGCAGAGCATTCTATGATGACATGACTCTATACATAACTGAGTATCCTCTGGTGGCAGAATATTCCACGATGACATGGCTCTATACATAACTGAGTATCCTCTGGTGGCAGAGGATTCCACGATGACATGGCTCTCTACAAAACTTAGTATCCTCTGGTGGCAGAGCATTCCACGTTGACATGGCTCTATATATAACTGAGCATCCTCTGGTGGCAGAGCATTCTTTGATGACATGGCTCTATACATAACTGAGTATCCTCTGGTGGCAGAGCATTCTATGATGACATGGCTCTATACATAACTGAGTATCCTCTGGTGGCAGAGCATTCCACGATGACATGGCTCTATACATAACTGACTATCCTCTGGTGGCAGAGCATTCCACGATGACATGGCTCTATACATAACTGAGTATCCTCTGGTGGCAGAGCATTCCACGATGACTTGGCTCTATACATAACTGAGTACCCTCTGGTGGCAGAGCATTCCACGATGACATGGCTCTATACATAACTGAGTATCCTCTGGTGCAGAGAATTCCATGATGACATGACACTATACATAACTGAGTATCCTCTGGTGGCAGAATATTCCAAAATGTCATGGCTCTATACATAACTGAGTATCCTCTGGTGGCAGAGCATTCTACGATGACATTGCTCTATACATAACTGAGTATCCTCTGGTGGCAGAGCATTCCACGATGACATGACTCTATACATAACTGAGTATCCTCTGGTGGCAGAGCATTCTATGATGACATGGCTCTATACATAACTGACTATCTTCTGGTGGCAGAGCATTCCACGATGACATGGCTCTATACATAACTGAGTATCTTCTGGTGGCAGAGCATTCCACGATGACATGGCTCTATACATAACTGAGTATCCTCTGGTGGCAGAGCATTCCACGTTGACATGGCTCTATACATAACTGAGTATCCTCTGGTGGCAGAGCATTCCACAATGACATGGCTCTATACATAACTGAGTATCCTCTGGTGGCAGAGCATTCCATGATGACATGGCTCTTTACATAACTGAGTATCCTCTGGTGGCAGAGCATTCCACGATGACATGACTCTATACATAACTGAGTATCCTCTGGTGGCAGAATATTCCACGATGACATGGCTCTATACATAACTGAGTATCCTCTGGTGGCAGAGGATTCCACGATGACATGGTTCTCTACAAAACTTAGTATCCTCTGGTGGCAGAGCATTCCACGTTGACATGGCTCTATACATAACTGAGCATCCTCTGGTGGCAGAGCATTCTTTGATGACATGGCTCTATACATAACTGAGTATCCTCTGGTGGCAGAGCATTCTATGATGACATGGCTCTATACATAACTGAGTATCCTCTGGTGGCAGAGCATTCCACGATGACATGGCTCTATACATAACTGACTATCCTCTGGTGGCAGAGCATTCCACGATGACATGGCTCTATACATAACTGAGTATCCTCTGGTGGCAGAGCATTCCACGATGACATGGCTCTATACATAACTGAGTACCCTCTGGTGGCAGAGCATTCCACGATGACATGGCTCTATACATAACTGAGTATCCTCTGGTGCAGAGAATTCCATGATGACATGACACTATACATAACTGAGTATCCTCTGGTGGCAGAATATTCCAAAATGTCATGGCTCTATACATAACTGAGTATCCTCTGGTGGCAGAGCATTCTACGATGACATTGCTCTATACATAACTGAGTATCCTCTGGTGGCAGAGCATTCCACGATGACATGACTCTATTAATAACTGAGTATCCTCTGGTGGCAGAGCATTCTATGATGACATGGCTCTATACATAACTGACTATCTTCTGGTGGCAGAGCATTCCACGATGACATGGCTCTATACATAACTGAGTATCCTCTGGTGGCAGAGCATTCCACGTTGACATGGCTCTATACATAACTGAGTATCCTCTGGTGGCAGAGCATTCCACAATGACATGGCTCTATACATAACTGAGTATCCTCTGGTGGCAGAGCATTCCATGATGACATGGCTCTTTACATAACTGAGTATCCTCTGGTGGCAGAGCATTCCACGATGACATGGCTCTATACATAACTGAGTATCCTCTGTTGGCAGAGCATTCCACAATGACATGGCTCTATACATAACTGAGTATCCTCTGGTGGCAGAGCATTCCACGATGACATGGCTCTATACATAATTGAGTATCCTCTGGTGGTAGAGCATTCCACGATGACATGGCTCTATACATAACTGAGTATCCTCTGGTGGCAGAGCATTCCACGATGACATGGCTCTTTACATAACTGAGTATCCTCTGGTGGCAGAGCATTCCACGATGACATGGCTCTATACATAACTGAGTATCCTCTGTTGGCAGAGCATTCCACAATGACATGGCTCTATACATAACTGAGTATCCTCTGGTGGCAGAGCATTCCACGATGACATGGCTCTATACATAACTGCGTATCCTCTGGTGGTAGAGCATTCCACGATGACATGGCTCTATACATAACTGAGTATCCTCTGGTGGCAGAGCATTCCACGATGACATGGCTCTATACATAACTGAGTATTCTCTGTTTGCAGAGCATTCCACGATGACATAGCTCTATACATAACTGAGTATCCTCTGGTGGCAGAGCATTCCACGATGACATGGCTCTATACATAACTGAATATCCTCTGGTGGCAGAGCATTCCACGATGACATGGCTCTATACATAACTGAGCATCCTCTGGTGGCAGAGCATTCTACGATGACATTGCTCTATACATAACTGAGTATCCTCTGGTGGTAGAGCATTCCACGATGACATGACTCTATACATAACTGAGTATCCTCTGGTGGCAGAGCATTCTATGATGACATGGCTCTATACATAAATGAATATCCTCTGGTGGCAGAGCATTCCACGATGACATGGCTCTATACATAACTGAGTATCCTCTGGTGGCAGAGCATTCCATGATGACATGGCTCTATACATAACTGACTATCTTCTGGTGGCAGAGCATTCCACGATGACATGGCTCTATACATAACTGAGTATCCTCTGGTGGCAGAGCATTCCACGATGACATGGCTCTATACATAACTGAGTATCCTCTGGTGGCAGAGCATTCCACGTTGAAATGGCTCTATACATAACTGAGTATCCTCTGGTGGCAGAGCATTCCACGATGATATGGCTCTATACATAACTGAGTATCCTCTGGTGGCAGAGCATTCCACGATGACATGGCTCTATACATAACTGAGTATCCTCTGGTGGCAGAGCATTCCACGATGACATGGCTCTATACATAACTGAGTATCCTCTGTTGGCAGAGCATTCCATAATGACATGGCTCTATACATAACTGGAGTATCCTCTGGTGGCAGAGCATTCCACGATGACATGGCTCTATACATAACTGAGTATCCTCTGGTGGCAGAGCATTCCACGATGACATGGCTCTATACATAACTGAGTATCCTCTGGTGGCAGAGCATTCCACGATGACATGGCTCTATACATAACTGAGTATCCTCTGGTGGCAGAGCATTCCACGAATGACATGGCTCTATACATAACTGAGTATCCTCTGGTGGCAGAGCATTCCACGATGACATGGCTCTATACATAACTGAATATCCTCTGGTGGCAGAGCATTCCACGATGACATGGCTCTATACATAACTGAGCATCCTCTGGTGGCAGAGCATTCTACGATGACATTGCTCTATACATAACTGAGTATCCTCTGGTGGTAGAGCATTCCACGATGACATGACTCTATACATAACTGAGTATCCTCTGGTGGCAGAGCATTCTATGATGACATGGCTCTATACATAAATGAATATCCTCTGGTGGCAGAGCATTCCACGATGACATGGCTCTATACATAACTGAGTATCCTCTGGTGGCAGAGCATTCCATGATGACATGGCTCTATACATAACTGACTATCTTCTGGTGGCAGAGCATTCCACAATGACATGGCTCTATACATAACTGAGTATCCTCTGGTGGCAGAGCATTCCACGATGACATGGCTCTATACATAACTGAGTATCCTCTGGTGGCAGAGCATTCCACGTTGACATGGCTCTATACATAACTGAGTATCCTCTGGTGGCAGAGCATTCCACGATGATATGGCTCTATACATAACTGAGTATCCTCTGGTGGCAGAGCATTCCACGATGACATGGCTCTATACATAACTGAGTATCCTCTGGTGGCAGAGCATTCCACGATGACATGGCTCTATACATAACTGAGTATCCTCTGTTGGCAGAGCATTCCACAATGACATGGCTCTATACATAACTGAGTATCCTCTGGTGGCAGAGCATTCCACGATGACATGGCTCTATACATAACTGAGTATCCTCTGGTGGCAGAGCATTCCACGATGACATGGCTCTATACATAACTGAGTATCCTCTGGTGGCAGAGCATTCCACGATGACATGGCTCTATACATAACTGAGTATCCTCTGGTGGCAGAGCATTCCACGATGACATGGCTCTATACATAACTGAGCGATACAAAACATCTGTTTTCTGTTTGGGTACCGTGAAGAAACCCATAGTGGCGTGCCTGGTGGGGTATGTACTGTATGTCTTTTTGAAGTGTATGCACATAGATTATACAAGTGGTTTAATATTTTCAACACAAAAATGTTTCTTAAAAAGACTAGAGGAGAAGTACTCCTCAACCACGAAAGACTATCATGCATGTTGTTGATTTTAGTTCTGTATTTGCAGTTAAGGCGTGCTGCTCTGGTTTGAGCCAGCTGCAGCTTTGCTAGGTCTTTCTTTGCTGCACCTGACCATATTACCAGACAGTCATCAAGACGGGACAAAACCAGAGTCTGAACAACTAGTACAGTTGATCTTTGTGTCAATACAATGGGTTTGTTTCTAAAAACAATTAGGCTTAATAAATGCTGTGCTGCATTTAAATCAGTTTCAGCACAGTGAGATGAACACAGTGAGAGGGTAATTAAGGCTTCTCTCCCTCCCAGGGGTAATTTAGCAAAAAATAATTTTGTTTAAATTTTTTCTACAATTCACGGGAATTCTCTATTTCAGGGGATGGCAAGATGGCCCCATGTTCTCTCTGTCTCCTGAGGCTGGTGACTAAATGCAATTAATACTGCTGCTTTACTGCCTGCTAATTATTAAATCACTAAAATAGATTATTTTACTCCAGACTAATTTAAAGTTCATTGATAATTGTTGGAATTAATTAAATAAGAAAAGTACACTTTAAGTGGGACTGAGAACATTTGCCATATGAAGGTAATAATTATCCAGTGCGTTGCATCGCGTTGCGTAGCTTTGCTCTCACCTAGTGGGTTGAGGAGGAGCTGGATGGTAATACGGTAACGAGGGGGTTGAGGAGGAGCTGGATGGTAATACGGTAACGAGGGGGTTGAGGAGGAGCTGGATGGTAATACGGTAACGAGGGGGTTGAGGAGGAGCTGGATGGTAATACGGTAACGAGGGGGTTGAGGAGGAGCTGGATGGTAATACGGTAACGAGGGGGTTGAGGAGGAGCTGGATGGTAATACGGTAACGAGGGGGTTGAGGAGGAGCTGGATGGTAATACGGTAACGAGGGGGTTGAGGAGGAGCTGGATGGTAATACGGTAACGAGGGGGTTGAGGAGGAGCTGGATGGTAATACGGTAACGAGGGGGTTGAGGAGGAGCTGGATGGTAATACGGTAACGAGGGCGGTTTTAAAGCTTTTCCCTCTCTGAGTATTTTACACTAAAATGCTGAATAATTAAGGAGCTCATTAAGAGCAGGGGGTTCCAAACTTTAGAATAGTGAGACTCCGCCTCCCTCTCCTGAGACACCGCCTCCCTCTCCTGAGACACCGCCTCCCTCTCCAAAAACATGACATGACTCTACAACACTTTGTTCTGTTGCATTTTATTACTCCTCAATTTCATAGAGTTGTTATGATATTACAAGGCTGTTTCCATCGCAGCATGATGGAGCACATGAGTGGAGACCACAGTGTGAGGTGATGCTGGGAAGCTGCGGGCCAGGCCAACGGAACAGGTAGAGATATGTGGCCAGGCCAACAGGAGAGGTCGAGATATGGGCCAGGCCAACGGAACAGGTAGAGATATGTGGCCAGGCCAACAGGAGAGGTCGAGATATGGGCCAGGCCAACGGAACAGGTAGAGATATGTGGCCAGGCCAACAGGAGAGGTAGAGATATGGGCCAGGCCAACAGGAGAGGTCGAGATACGGGCCAGGCCAACGGAACAGGTATAGATATGGGCCAGGCCAACAGGAGAGGTAGAGATATGGGCCAGGCCAACGGAACAGGTAGAGATATGGGCCAGGCCAACAGGAGAGGTAGAGATATGGGCCAGGCCAACGGAACAGGTATAGATACGGGCCAGGCCAACAGGAGAGGTAGAGATATGGGCCAGGCCAACGGAACAGGTAGAGATATGGGCCAGGCGAACAGGATAGGTAGAAATATGTGGCCAGGCCAACAGGACAGGTAGAGATATGGGCCCAAGCCAACAGGAGAGGTAGAGATATGTGGCCAGGCCAAAAAGACAGGTAGAAATATGGGCCCAGGCCAACAGGACAGGTAGAGATATGTGGCCAGGCCAACAGGAGAGGTAGAGATACGGCCCAGGCCAACAGGACAGGTAGAGATATGGGCCCAGGCCAACAGGAAAGGTAAAGATATGGGCCAGGCCAACAGGACAGGTAGAGATATGTGGCCAGGCCAACAGGAGAGGTAGAGATACGGCCCAGGCCAACAGGACAGGTAGAGATATGGGCCCAAGCCAACAGGAGAGGTAGAGATATGTGGCCAGGCCAAAAAGACAGGTAGAAATATGGGCCCAGGCCAACAGGACAGGTAGAGATATGTGGCCAGGCCAACAGGAGAGGTAGAGATACGGCCCAGGCCAACAGGACAGGTAGAGATATGGGCCCAGGCCAACAGGACAGGTAAAGATATGGGCCAGGCCAACAGGACAGGTAGAGATATGTGGCCAGGCGAACAAGACAGGTAGAGATACGGGCCAACAGGACAGGTAGAGATATGGGCCCAGGCCAACAGGACAGGTAGAGATATGGGCCCAGGTCAACAGGACAGGTTGAGATATGGGCCAGGCCAACAGGAGAGGTCGAGATATGGGCCAGGCCAACGGAACAGGTAGAGATATGGGCCAGGCCAACAGGAGAGGTAGAGATATGGGCCAGGCCAACGGAACAGGTATAGATATGGGCCAGGCCAACAGGAGAGGTAGAGATATGGGCCAGGCCAACGGAACAGGTATAGATATGGGCCAGGCCAACAGGACAGGTAGAGATATGGGCCAGGCGAACAGGATAGGTAGAAATATGTGGCCAGGCCAACAGGACAGGTAGAGATATGGGCCCAAGCCAACAGGAGAGGTAGAGATATGTGGCCAGGCCAAAAAGACAGGTAGAAATATGGGCCCAGGCCAACAGGACAGGTAGAGATATGTGGCCAGGCCAACAGGAGAGGTAGAGATACGGCCCAGGCCAACAGGACAGGTAGAGATATGGGCCAGGCCAACAGGACAGGTAGAGATATGTGGCCAGGCGAACAGGACCAGTAGAGATACGGGCCAACAGGACAGGTAGAGATATGGGCCCAGGCCAACAGGACAGGTAGAGATATGGGCCCAGGCCAACAGGACAGGTTGAGATATGGGCCAGGCCAACAGGAGAGGTAGAGATATGGGCCCAGGCCAACAGGACAGGTAGAGATACGGGCCAGGCCAACAGGACAGGTAGCGATATGGGCCCAGGCCAACAGGACAGGTAGAGATACGGGCCCAGGCCAACAGGACAGGTAGAGATACGGGCCAGGCCAACAGGACAGGTAGAGATACGGGCCAGGCCAACAAGACAGGTAGAGATCACATGAGAGGAACAGAGGCTGAAATGTTGTAGCAAGGGTGTTGATGAGAAGAACAGGGACCAATGTGCTGCTCTTTTAACTATAGCTCTAGGATGTTGCTCTATTAACTATAGCTCTAGGATGCTGCTCTATTAACTATAGCTCTAGGATGCTGCTCTATTAACTATAGCTCTAGGATGCTGCTCTATTAACTATAGCTCTAGGATGTTGATCTATTAACTATAGCTCTAGGATGCTGCTTTATTAACTATAGCTGTAGGATGTTGCTTTATTAACTATAGCTCTAGGAAGCTGCTTTATTAACTATAGCTCTAGGAAGCTGCTCTATTAACTATAGCTCTAGGATGTTGATCTATTAACTATAGCTCTAGGATGCTGCTCTATTAACTATAGCTCTAGGATGTTGATCTATTAACTATAGCTCTAGGATGCTGCTCTATTTACCATAGATGTAGGATGTTGAATATTAACTATAGATGTAGGATGCTGCTCTATTAACTATAGCTCTAGGATGTTGATCTATTAACAATAGCTCTAGGGTGCTGCTTTATTAACTATAGCTCTAGGATGTTGCTCTATTAACTATAGCTCTAGGATGTTGATCTATTAACTATAGTTCTAGGATGCTGCTCTATTAACTATAGCTCTAGGATGTTGCTTTATTAACTATAGCTCTAGGATGCTGCTTTATTAACTATAGCTCTAGGATGCTGCTTTATTAACTATAGCTCTAGGATGCTGCTCTATTAACTATAGCTCTAGGATGTTGCTCTATTAACTATAGCTCTAGGATGTTGCTTTATTAACTATAGCTCTAGGATGCTGCTCTATTTACCATAGATGTAGGATGTTGAATATTAACTATAGATGTAGGATGCTGCTCTATTAACTATAGCTCTAGGATGTTGATCTATTAACTATAGCTCTAGGATGCTGCTCTATTTACCATAGATGTAGGATGTTGAATATTAACTATAGATGTAGGATGCTGCTCTATTAACTATAGCTCTAGGATGTTGATCTATTAACAATAGCTCTAGGGTGCTGCTTTATTAACTATAGCTCTAGGATGTTGCTCTATTAACTATAGCTCTAGGATGTTGATCTATTAACTATAGTTCTAGGATGCTGCTCTATTAACTATAGCTCTAGGATGTTGCTTTATTAACTATAGCTCTAGGATGCTGCTTTATTAACTATAGCTCTAGGATGCTGCTTTATTAACTATAGCTCTAGGATGCTGCTCTATTAACTATAGCTCTAGGATGTTGCTCTATTAACTATAGCTCTAGGATGTTGCTTTATTAACTATAGCTCTAGGATGCTGCTCTATTAACTATAGCTCTAGGATGTTGCTCTATTAACTATAGCTCTAGGATGTTGCTTTATTAACTATAGCTCTAGGATGCTGCTCTATTAAATATAGCTCTAGGATGTTGCTCTATTAACTATAGCTCTAGGAAGTTGCTTTATTAACTATAGCTCTAGGATGCTGCTCTATTAACTATAGCTCTAGGATGCTGCTCTATTAACTATAGCTCTAGGATGTTGATCAATTAACTGTAGCTCTAGGATGCTGCTTTATTAACTATAGCTCTAGGATGTTGCTCTATTAACTATAGCTGTAGGATGTTGCTTTATTAACGATAGCTCTAGGATGCTGCTCTATTAACTATAGCTCTATGATGTTGCTCTATTAACTATAGCTCTAGGATGCTGCTCTATTAACTATAGCTCTAGGATGTTGCTCTATAAACTATAGCTCTAGGATGCTGCTCTATTAACTATAGCTCTAGGATGTTGCTCTATTAACTATAGCTCTAGGATGTTGCTCTATTAACTATAGCTCCAGGATGTTGCTCTATTAACTATAGCTCCAGGATGTTGCTCTATTAACTATAGCTCTAGGATGTTGCTCTATTAACTATAGCTCTAGGACGCTCCTCTATTAACTATAGCTGTAGGATGTTGATCTATTAACTATAGCTCTAGGATGCTGCTCTATTAACTATAGCTCTAGGATGCTGCTCTATTAACTATAGCTCTATGATGTTGATCTATTAACTATAGCTCTAGGATGCTGCTCTATTAACTATAGCTGTAGGATGTTGATCTATTAACTATAGCTATAGGATGCTGCTCTATTGACTATAGCTCTAGGATGCTGCTCTATTAACTATAGCTATAGGATGTTGATCTATTAACTATAGCTCTAGGATGCTGCTCTATTAACTATAGCTATAGGATGTTGCTCTATTAATTATAGCTGTAGAATGCTGCTCTATTAACTATAGCTCTAGGATGTTGATCTATTAACTATAGCTCTAGGATGCTGCTCTATTAACTATAGCTCTAGGATGTTGATCTATTAACTATAGCTCTAGGATGCTGCTCTATTAACTATAGCTGTAGGATGCTGATCTATTAACTATAGCTGTAGGATGCTGCTCTATTAACTATAGCTCTAGGATGCTGCTCTATTAACTATAGCTCTAGGATGCTGCTCTATTAACTATAGCTCTAGGATGTTGCTCTATTAACTATGGCTGTAGGATGCTACTCCAATAACTATAGCTCTAGGATGCTGCTTTATTAACTATAGCTCTAGGATGTTGCTCTATTAACTATAGCTGTAGGATTTTGCTTTATTAACGATAGCTCTAGGATGCTGCTTTATTAACTATAGCTCTAGGATGTTGCTCTATTAACTATAGCTGTAGGATGTTGCTTTATTAACGATAGCTCTAGGATGCTGCTCTATTAACTATAGCTCTATGATGTTGCTCTATTAACTATAGCTCTAGGATGCTGCTCTATTAACTATAGCTCTAGGATGTTGCTCTATTAACTATAGCTCTAGGATGTTGCTCTATTAACTATATCTCCAGGATTTTGCTCTATTAACTATAGCTCTAGGATGCTGCTCTATTAACTATAGCTCTAGGATGTTGCTCTATTAACTATGGCTGTAGGATGCTACTCCAATAACTATAGCTCTAGGATGCTGCTTTATTAACTATAGCTCTAGGATGTTGCTCTATTAACTATAGCTGTAGGATTTTGCTTTATTAACGATAGCTCTAGGATGCTGCTTTATTAACTATAGCTCTAGGATGTTGCTCTATTAACTATAGCTGTAGGATGTTGCTTTATTAACGATAGCTCTAGGATGTTGCTCTATTAACTATAGCTCTAGGATGCTGCTCTATTAACTATAGCTCTAGGATGCTGCTCTATTAACTATAGCTCTATGATGTTGATCTATTGACTATAGCTCTAGGATGCTGCTCTATTAACTATAGCTATAGGATGTTGATCTATTAACTATAGCTCTAGGATGCTGCTCTATTAACTATAGCTATAGGATGTTGATCTATTAATTATAGCTGTAGAATGCTGCTCTATTAACTATAGCTCTAGGATGTTGATCTATTAACTATAGCTCTAGGATGCTGCTCTATTAACTATAGCTCTAGAATGTTGATCTATTAACTATAGCTCTAGGATGCTGCTCTATTAACTATAGCTGTAGGATGCTGATCTATTAACTATAGCTGTAGGATGCTGCTCTATTAACTATAGCTCTAGGATGCTGCTCTATTAACTATAGCTCTAGGATGTTGCTCTATTAACTATGGATGTAGGATGCTGCTCCAATAACTATAGCTCTAGGATGTTGCTCTATTAACTATAGCTCTAGGATGTTGCTCTATTAACTATAGCTCTAGGATGTTGATTTATTAACTATAGCTCTAGGATGCTGCTCTATTAACTATAGCTCTAGGATGTTGCTCTATTAACTATAGCTGTAGGATGCTGCTCTATTAACTATAGCTGTAGGATGTTGATCTATTAACTATAGCTCTAGGATGCTGCTCTATTAACTATAGCTCTAGGATGCTGCTCTATTAACTATAGCTCTAGGATGTTGATCTATTAACTATAGCTGTAGGATGTTGATCTATTAACTATAGCTCTAGGATGCTGCTCTATTAACTATAGCTCTAGGATGCTGCTCTATTAACTATAGCTCTAGGATGCTGCTCTATTAACTATAGCTCTAGGATGTTGATCTATTAACTATAGCTCTAGTATGCAGCTTTATTAACTATAGCTCTAGGATGTTGATCTATTAACTATAGCTCTAGAATGCTGCTCTATTAACTATAGCTGTAGGATGCTGCTCTATTAACTATAGCTCTAGGATGCTGCTCTATTAACTATAGCTCTAGGATGTTGATCTATTAACTATAGCTCCAGGATGCTGCTCTATTAACTATAGCTCTAGGATGCTGCTCTATTAACTATAGCTCTAGGATGTTGATCTATTAACAATAGCTGTAGGATGCTGCTCTATTAACTATAGCTCTAGGATGCTGCTCTATTAACTATAGCTCTAGGATGTTGATCTATTAACTATAGCTGTAGGATGCTGCTCTACTAACTATAGCTGTAGGATGCTGCTCTATTAACTATAGCTCTAGGATGCTGCTCTATTAACTATAGCTCTAGGATGCTGCTCTATTAACTATAGATCTAGGATGTTGATCTATTAACTATAGCTCTAGGATGCTGCTCTATTAACTATAGCTCTAGGATGCTGCTCTATTAACTATAGCTCTAAGATGTTGATCTATTAACTCTAGCTCTAGGATGCTGCTCTTTTAACTATAGCTCTAGGATGCTGCTTTATTAACTATAGCTCTAGGATGCTGCTCTATTAACTATAGCTCTAGGATGCTGCTTTATTAACTATAGCTCTAGGATGCTGCTCTATTAACTATAGCTCTAGGATGCTGCTTTATTAACTATAGTTCTAGGATGTTGGCTCTAGGATGCTGCTCTATTAACTATAGCTCTAGGATGCTGCTTTATTAACTATAGCTATAGGATGTTGATCTATTAACTATAGCTCTAGGATGCTGCTCTATTAACTATAGCTCTAGGATGCTGCTTTATTAACTATAGCTCTAGGATGTTGCTCTATTAACTATAGCTCTAGGATGCTGCTCTATTAACTATAGCTCTAGGATGCTGCTCTATTAACTATAGCTCTAGGATGCTGCTCTATTAACTATAGCTCTAGGATGTTGATTTATTAACAATAGCTCTAGGATGATGCTCTATTAACTATAGCTCTAGGATGCTGCTCTATTAACTATAGCTCTAATATGTTGATCTATTAACTATAGCTCTAGGACGCTGCTCTTTTAACTATAGATCTAGGATGTTGATCTATTAACTATAGCTCTAGGATGCTGCTCTATTAACTATAGCTCTAGAATGTTGATCTATTAACTATAGCTCTAGAATGCTGCTCTATTAACTATAGCTGTAGGATGCTGCTCTATTAACTATAGCTCTAGGATGCTGCTCTATTAACTATAGCTCTAGGATGTTGCTCTATTAACTATGGATGTAGGATGCTGCTCCAATAACTATAGCTCTAGGATGTTGCTCTATTAACTATAGCTCTAGGATGTTGCTCTATTAACTATAGCTCTAGGATGTTGATTTATTAACTATAGCTCTAGGATGCTGCTCTATTAACTATAGCTCTAGGATGTTGCTCTATTAACTATAGCTGTAGGATGCTGCTCTATTAACTATAGCTGTAGGATGTTGATCTATTAACTATAGCTCTAGGATGCTGCTCTATTAACTATAGCTCTAGGATGCTGCTCTATTAACTATAGCTCTAGGATGTTGATCTATTAACTATAGCTGTAGGATGTTGATCTATTAACTATAGCTCTAGGATGCTGCTCTATTAACTATAGCTCTAGGATGTTGATTTATTAACTATAGCTCTAGGATGATGCTCTATTAACTATAGCTCTAGGATGCTGCTCTATTAACATAGCTCTAATATGTTGATCTATTAACTATAGCTCTAGGATGCTGCTCTTTAACTATAGATCTAGGATGTTGATCTATTAACTATAGCTCTAGGATGCTGCTCTATTAACTATAGCTCTAGGATGTTGATCTATTAACTATAGCTCTAGAATGCTGCTCTATTAACTATAGCTGTAGGATGCTGCTCTATTAACTATAGCTCTCTAGGATGCTGCTCTATTAACTATAGCTCTAGGATGTTGCTCTATTAACTATGGCTGTAGGATGCTGCTCTATTAACTATAGCTCTAGGATGTTGCTCTATTAACTATAGCTCTAGGATGTTGATCTATTAACTATAGCTGTAGGATGTTGCTTTATTAACTATAGCTCTAGGATGCTGCTCTATTAACTATAGCTCTAGGATGTTGCTCTATTAACTATAGCTGTAGGATGCTGCTCTATTAACTATAGCTGTAGGATGTTGATCTATTAACTATAGCTCTAGGATGCTGCTCTATTAACTATAGCTCTAGGATGCTGCTCTATTAACTATAGCTCTAGGATGTTGATCTATTAACTATAGCTGTAGGATGTTGATCTATTAACTATAGCTCTAGGATGCTGCTCTATTAACTATAGATCTAGGATGTTGATCTATTAACTATAGCTCTAGGATGCTGCTCTATTAACTATAGCTCTAGGATGCTGCTCTATTAACTATAGCTCTAAGATGTTGATCTATTAACTCTAGCTCTAGGATGCTGCTCTTTTAACTATAGCTCTAGGATGCTGCTTTATTAACTATAGCTCTAGGATGCTGCTCTATTAACTATAGCTCTAGGATGCTGCTTTATTAACTATAGCTCTAGGATGTTGCTCTATTAACTATAGCTCTAGGATGCTGCTCTATTAACTATAGCTCTAGGATGCTGCTTTATTAACTATAGTTCTAGGATGTTGGCTCTAGGATGCTGCTCTATTAACTATAGCTCTAGGATGCTGCTTTATTAACTATAGCTATAGGATGTTGATCTATTAACTATAGCTCTAGGATGCTGCTCTATTAACTATAGCTCTAGGATGCTGCTTTATTAACTATAGCTCTAGGATGTTGCTCTATTAACTATAGCTCTAGGATGCTGCTCTATTAACTATAGCTCTAGGATGCTGCTCTATTAACTATAGCTCTAGGATGCTGCTCTATTAACTATAGCTCTAGGATGCTGCTCTATTAACTATAGCTCTAGGATGTTGATTTATTAACAATAGCTCTAGGATGATGCTCTATTAACTATAGCTCTAGGATGCTGCTCTATTAACTATAGCTCTAATATGTTGATCTATTAACTATAGCTCTAGGACGCTGCTCTTTTAACTATAGATCTAGGATGCTGCTTTATTAACTATAGCTCTAGGATGCTGCTCTATTAACTATAGCTCTAGGATGCTGCTTTATTAACTATAGCTCTAGGATGTTGCTCTATTAACTATAGCTCTAGGATGCTGCTCTATTACCTATAGCTCTAGGATGCTGCTTTATTAACTATAGCTCTAGGATGTTGATCTATTAACTATAGCTCTAGGATGCTGCTCTATTAACTATAGCTCTAGGATGCTGCTTTATTAACTATAGCTGTAGGATGTTGATCTATTAACTATAGCTCTAGGATGCTGCTCTATTAACTATAGCTCTAGGATGTTGATCTATTAACTATTGCTCTAGGATGCTGCTCTATTAACTATAGCTCTAGGACGTTGCTATATTAACTATAGCTCTAGGATGCTGCTCTATTAACTATAGCTCTAGGATGTTGCTCTATTAACTATAGCTCTAGGATGTTGCTCTATTAACTATAGCTCTAGGATGCTGCTCTATTAATTATAGCTCTAGGATGTTGCTCTATTAACTATAGCTCTAGGATGTTGCTCTATTAACTATAGCTGTAGAATGCTGCTCTATTAACTATAGCTCTAGGATGTTGATCTATTAACTATAGCTCTAGGATGCTGCTCTATTAACTATAGCTCTAGGATGCTGCTTTATTAACTATAGCTCTAGGATGCTGCTCTATTAACTATAGCTCTAGGATGTTGCTCTATTAACTATAGCTCTAAGATGCTGCTCTATTAACTATAGCTCTAGGATGCTGCTCTATTAACTATAGCTCTAGGATGTTGATCT
Organism: Coregonus clupeaformis; assembly: GCF_020615455.1. Classification (NCBI taxonomy): domain Eukaryota; kingdom Metazoa; phylum Chordata; class Actinopteri; order Salmoniformes; family Salmonidae; genus Coregonus; species Coregonus clupeaformis. Next base: position 144,343 of record NW_025533781.1, read on the forward strand.
ATTAACCATAGCTCTAGGATGCTGCTCTATTAACTATAGCTGTAGGATGCTGCTCTATTAACTATAGCTCTAGGATGTTGATCTATTAACTATAGCTCTAGGATGGTGATCTATTAACTATAGCTCTAGGATGCTGCTCTATTAACTATAGCTCTAGGATGCTGCTTTATTAACTATAGCTCTAGGATGTTGCTCTATTATCTATAGCTCTAGGTTGCTGCTCTATTAACTATAGCTCTAGGATGTTGATCTATTAACTATAGCTGTAGGATGTTGATCTATTAACTATAGCTGTAGGATGCTGCTCTATTAACTATACCTCTAGGATGTTGATCTATTAACTATAGCTCTAGGATGGTGATCTATTAACTATAGCTCTAGGATGCTGATCTATTAACTATAGCTCTAGGATGTTGCTCTATTAACTATAGCTCTAAGATGCTGCTCTATTAACTATAGCTCTAGGATGCTGCTCTATTAACTATAGCTCTAGGATGTTGATCTATTAACCATAGCTCTAGGATGCTGCTTTATTAACTATAGCTCTAGGATGTTGCTCTATTAACTATAGCTCTAGGATGCTGCTCTATTAACTATAGCTCTAGGATGCTGCTCTATTAACTATAGCTCTAGGATGCTGCTCTATTAACTATAGCTCTAGGATGCTGCTTTATTAACTATAGCTCTAGGATGTTGCTCTATTAACTATAGCTCTAGGATGCTGCTCTATTAACTATAGCTCTAGGATGCTGCTCTATTAACTATAGCTCTAGGATGCTGCTCATTAACATAGCTCTAGGATGCTGCTCTATTAACTATAGCTCTAGGATGCTGCTCTATTAACTATAGCTCTAGGATGCTGCTTTATTAACTATAGCTCTAGGATGTTGCTCTATTAACTATAGCTCTAGGATGCTGCTCTATTAACTATAGCTCTAGGATGCTGCTTTATTAACTATAGTTCTAGGATGTTGGCTCTAGGATGCTGCTCTATTAACTATAGCTCTAGGATGCTGCTCTATTAACTATAGCTCTAGGATGCTGCTCTATTAACTATAGCTCTAGGATGCTGCTCTATTAACTATAGCTCTAGGATGCTGCTTTATTAACTATAGCTCTAGGATGTTGCTCTATTAACTATAGCTCTAGGATGCTGCTCTATTAACTATAGCTCTAGGATGCTGCTCTATTAACTATAGCTCTAGGATGCTGCTCTATTAACTATAGCTCTAGGATGCTGCTCTATTAACTATAGCTCTAGGATGTTGATTTATTAACAATAGCTCTAGGATGATGCTCTATTAACTATAGCTCTAGGATGCTGCTCTATTAACTATAGCTCTAATATGTTGATCTATTAACTATAGCTCTAGGACGCTGCTCTTTTAACTATAGATCTAGGATGCTGCTTTATTAACTATAGCTCTAGGATGCTGCTCTATTAACTATATCTCTAGGATGCTGCTTTATTAACTATAGCTCTAGGATGTTGCTCTATTAACTATAGCTCTAGGATGCTGCTCTATTACCTATAGCTCTAGGATGCTGCTTTATTAACTATAGCTCTAGGATGTTGATCTATTAACTATAGCTCTAGGATGCTGCTCTATTAACTATAGCTCTAGGATGCTGCTTTATTAACTATAGCTGTAGGATGTTGATCTATTAACTATAGCTCTAGGATGCTGCTCTATTAACTATAGCTCTAGGATGTTGATCTATTAACTATTGCTCTAGGATGCTGCTCTATTAACTATAGCTCTAGGACGTTGCTATATTAACTATAGCTCTAGGATGCTGCTCTATTAACTATAGCTCTAGGATGTTGCTCTATTAACTATAGCTCTAGGATGTTGCTCTATTAACTATAGCTCTAGGATGCTGCTCTATTAATTATAGCTCTAGGATGTTGCTCTATTAACTATAGCTCTAGGATGTTGCTCTATTAACTATAGCTGTAGAATGCTGCTCTATTAACTATAGCTCTAGGATGTTGATCTATTAACTATAGCTCTAGGATGCTGCTCTATTAACTATAGCTCTAGGATGCTGCTTTATTAACTATAGCTCTAGGATGCTGCTCTATTAACTATAGCTCTAGGATGTTGCTCTATTAACTATAGCTCTAAGATGCTGCTCTATTAACTATAGCTCTAGGATGCTGCTCTATTAACTATAGCTCTAGGATGTTGATCTATTAACCATAGCTCTAGGATGCTGCTCTATTAACTATAGCTGTAGGATGCTGCTCTATTAACTATAGCTCTAGGATGTTGATCTATTAACTATAGCTCTAGGATGGTGATCTATTAACTATAGCTCTAGGATGCTGCTCTATTAACTATAGCTCTAGGATGCTGCTTTATTAACTATAGCTCTAGGATGTTGCTCTATTATCTATAGCTCTAGGTTGCTGCTCTATTAACTATAGCTCTAGGATGTTGATCTATTAACTATAGCTGTAGGATGTTGATCTATTAACTATAGCTGTAGGATGCTGCTCTATTAACTATACCTCTAGGATGTTGATCTATTAACTATAGCTCTAGGATGGTGATCTATTAACTATAGCTCTAGGATGCTGATCTATTAACTATAGCTCTAGGATGTTGCTCTATTAACTATAGCTCTAAGATGCTGCTCTATTAACTATAGCTATAGGATGCTGCTCTATTAACTATAGCTCTAGGATGTTGATCTATTAACCATAGCTCTAGGATGCTGCTCTATTAACTATAGCTGTAGGATGCTGCTCTATTAACTATAGCTCTAGGATGTTGATCTATTAACTATAGCTCTAGGATGGTGATCTATTAACTATAGCTCTAGGATGCTGCTCTATTAACTATAGCTCTAGGATGCTGCTTTATTAACTATAGCTCTAGGATGTTGCTCTATTATCTATAGCTCTAGGTTGCTGCTCTATTAACTATAGCTCTAGGATGTTGATCTATTAACTATAGCTGTAGGATGTTGATCTATTAACTATAGCTGTAGGATGCTGCTCTATTAACTATACCTCTAGGATGTTGATCTATTAACTATAGCTCTAGGATGCTGCTCTATTAACTATAGCTCTAGGATGCTGCTCTATTAACTATAGCTCTAGGATGTTGATTTATTAACAATAGCTCTAGGATGCTGCTCTATTAACTATAGCTCTAGGATGCTGCTCTATTAACTATAGCTCTAATATGTTGATCTATTAACTATAGCTCTAGGACGCTGCTCTTTTAACTATAGATCTAGGATGCTGCTTTATTAACTATAGCTCTAGGATGCTGCTCTATTAACTATAGCTCTAGGATGCTGCTCTATTAACTATAGCTCTAGGATGTTGCTCTATTAACTATAGCTCTAGGATGCTGCTCTATTACCTATAGCTCTAGGATGCTGCTTTATTAACTATAGCTCTAGGATGTTGATCTATTAACTATAGCTCTAGGATGCTGCTCTATTAACTATAGCTCCTAGGATGCTGCTTTATTAACTATAGCTGTAGGATGTTGATCTATTAACTATAGCTCTAGGATGCTGCTCTATTAACTATAGCTCTAGGATGTTGATCTATTAACTATTGCTCTAGGATGCTGCTCTATTAACTATAGCTCTAGGATGTTGCTATATTAACTATAGCTCTAGGATGCTGCTCTATTAACTATAGCTCTAGGATGTTGCTCTATTAACTATAGCTCTAGGATGTTGCTCTATTAACTATAGCTCTAGGATGCTGCTCTATTAATTATAGCTCTAGGATGTTGCTCTATTAACTATAGCTCTAGGATGTTGCTCTATTAACTATAGCTCTAGGATGCTGCTCTATTAACTATAGCTCTAGGATGTTGATCTATTAACTATAGCTCTAGGATGCTGCTCTATTAACTATAGCTCTAGGATGCTGCTTTATTAACTATAGCTCTAGGATGCTGCTCTATTAACTATAGCTCTAGGATGCTGCTCTATTAACTATAGCTCTAAGATGCTGCTCTATTAACTATAGCTCTAGGATGCTGCTCTATTAACTATAGCTCTAGGATGCTGATCTATTAACCATAGCTCTAGGATGCTGCTCTATTAACTATAGCTGTAGGATGCTGCTCTATTAACTATAGCTCTAGGATGTTGATCTATTAACTATAGCTCTAGGATTTTGATCTATTAACTATAGCTCTAGGATGCTGTTCTATTAACTATAGCACTAGGAAGCTGCTTTATTAACTATAGCTCTAGGATGCTGCTCTATTAACTATAGCTCTAGGATGTTGCTCTATTAACTATAGCTCTAGGATGTTGATCTATTAACTATAGCTGTAGGATGTTGATCTATTAACTATAGCTCTATGATGCTGCTCTATTAACTATAGCTCTAGGATGTTGATCTATTAACTATAGCTCTAGGATGGTGATCTATTAACTATAGCTCTAGGATGCTGATCTATTAACTATAGCTCTAGGATGCTGCTCTATTAACTATAGCTCTAGGATGCTGCTCTATTAACTATAGCTATAGGATGCTGCTCTATTAACTATAGCTCTAGGATGTTGATCTATTAACCATAGCTCTAGGATGCTGCTCTATTAACTATAGCTGTAGGATGCTGCTCTATTAACTATAGCTCTAGGATGTTGATCTATTAACTATAGCTCTAGGATGGTGCTCTATTAACTATAGCTCTAGGATGCTGCTCTATTAACTATAGCTCTAGGATGCTGCTCTATTAACTATAGCTCTAGGATGTTGCTCTATTATCTATAGCTCTAGGTTGCTGATCTATTAACTATAGCTCTAGGATGTTGATCTATTAACTATGGCTGTAGGATGTTGATCTATTAACTATAGCTGTAGGATGCTGCTCTATTAACTATACCTCTAGGATGTTGATCTATTAACTATAGCTCTAGGATGCTGCTCTATTAACTATAGCTCTAGGATGCTGCTCTATTAACTATAGCTCTAGGATGTTGCTCTATTAACTATAGCTCTAGGATGCTGCTCTATTAACTATAGCTCTAGGATGCTGCTCTATTAACTATAGCTCTAGGATGCTGCTCTATTAACTATAGCTCTAGGATGCTGCTCTATTAACTATAGCTCTAGGATGCTGCTTTATTAACTATAGCTCTAGGATGTTGCTCTATTAACTATAGCTCTAGGATGCTGCTCTATTAACTATAGCTCTAGGATGCTGCTCTATTAACTATATTAGATGTTGGCTCTAGGATGCTGCTCTATTAACTATAGCTCTAGGATGCTGCTCTATTAACTATAGCTCTAGGATGCTGCTCTATTAACTATAGCTCTAGGATGCTGCTCTATTAACTATAGCTCTAGGATGCTGCTTTATTAACTATAGCTCTAGGATGTTGCTCTATTAACTATAGCTCTAGGATGCTGCTCTATTAACTATAGCTCTAGGATGCTGCTCTATTAACTATAGCTCTAGGATGCTGCTCTATTAACTATAGCTCTAGGATGCTGCTCTATTAACTATAGCTCTAGGATGTTGATCTATTAACTATAGCTCTAGGATGATGCTCTATTAACTATAGCTCTAGGATGCTGCTCTATTAACTATAGCTCTAATATGTTGATCTATTAACTATAGCTCTAGGACGCTGCTCTTTTAACTATAGATCTAGGATGCTGCTTTATTAACTATAGCTCTAGGATGCTGCTCTATTAACTATAGCTCTAGGATGCTGCTTTATTAACTATAGCTCTAGGATGTTGCTCTATTAACTATAGCTCTAGGATGCTGCTCTATTACCTATAGCTCTAGGATGCTGCTTTATTAACTATAGCTCTAGGATGTTGATCTATTAACTATAGCTCTAGGATGCTGCTCTATTAACTATAGCTCTAGGATGCTGCTTTATTAACTATAGCTGTAGGATGTTGATCTATTAACTATAGCTCTAGGATGCTGCTCTATTAACTATAGCTCTAGGATGTTGATCTATTAACTATTGCTCTAGGATGCTGCTCTATTAACTATAGCTCTAGGATGTTGCTATATTAACTATAGCTCTAGGATGCTTTAACATAGCTCTAGGTGTTGCTCTATTAACTATAGCTCTAGGATGCTGCTCTATTAACTATAGCTCTAGGATGCTGCTCTATTAACTATAGCTGTAGAATGCTGCTCTATTAACTATAGCTCTAGGATGTTGATCTATTAACTATAGCTGTAGGATGCTGCTCTATTAACTATAGCTCTAGGATGCTGCTCTATTAACTATAGCTCTAGGATGCTGCTCTATTAACTATAGCTCTAGGATGCTGCTCTATTAACTATAGCTCTAAGATGCTGCTCTATTAACTATAGCTCTAGGATGCTGCTTTATTAACTATAGCTCTAGGATGTTGATCTATTAACCATAGCTCTAGGATGCTGCTCTATTAACTATAGCTGTAGGATGCTGCTCTATTAACTATAGCTCTAGGATGTTGATCTATTAACTATAGCTCTAGGATGGTGATCTATTAACTATAGCTCTAGGATGCTGCTCTATTAACTATAGCTCTAGGATGCTGCTTTATTAACTATAGCTCTAGGATGTTGCTCTATTATCTATAGCTCTAGGTTGCTGCTCTATTAACTATAGCTCTAGGATGTTGATCTATTAACTATAGCTGTAGGATGTTGATCTATTAACTATAGCTGTAGGATGCTGCTCTATTAACTATACCTCTAGGATGTTGATCTATTAACTATAGCTCTAGGATGGTGATCTATTAACTATAGCTCTAGGATGCTGATCTATTAACTATAGCTCTAGGATGTTGCTCTATTAACTATAGCTCTAAGATGCTGCTCTATTAACTATAGCTCTAGGATGCTGCTCTATTAACTATAGCTCTAGGATGTTGATCTATTAACCATAGCTCTAGGATGCTGCTCTATTAACTATAGCTGTAGGATGCTGCTCTATTAACTATAGCTCTAGGATGTTGATCTATTAACTATAGCTCTAGGATGGTGATCTATTAACTATAGCTCTAGGATGCTGCTCTATTAACTATAGCTCTAGGATGCTGCTTTATTAACTATAGCTCTAGGATGTTGCTCTATTATCTATAGCTCTAGGTTGCTGCTCTATTAACTATAGCTCTAGGATGTTGATCTATTAACTATAGCTGTAGGATGTTGATCTATTAACTATAGCTGCAGGATGCTGCTCTATTAACTATACCTCTAGGATGTTGATCTATTAACTATAGCTCTAGGATGGTGATCTATTAACTATAGCTCTAGGATGCTGATCTATTAACTATAGCTCTAGGATGCTGCTTTATTAACTATAGCTCTAGGATGCTGCTCTATTAACTATAGCTCTAGGATGCTGCTTTATTAACTATAGCTCTAGGATGCTGCTCTATTAACTATAGCTCTAGGATGTTGCTCTATTAACTATAGCTCTAGGATGCTGCTCTATTAACTATAGCTCTAGGATGCTGCTCTATTAACTATAGCTCTAGGATGTTGATCTATTAACTATAGCTCTAGGATGCTGCTGTATTAACTATAGCTGTAGGATGCTGCTCTATTAACTATAGCTCTAGGATGTTGATCTATTAACTATAGCTCTAGGATTTTGATCTATTAACTATAGCTCTAGGATGCTGCTCTATTAACTATAGATCTAGGATGTTGATCTATTAACTATAGCTCTAGGATGCTGCTCTATTAACTATAGCTCTAGGATGCTGCTCTATTAACTATAGCTCTAAGATGTTGATCTATTAACTCTAGCTCTAGGATGCTGCTCTTTTAACTATAGCTCTAGGATGCTGCTTTATTAACTATAGCTCTAGGATGCTGCTCTATTAACTATAGCTCTAGGATGCTGCTTTATTAACTATAGCTCTAGGATGTTGCTCTATTAACTATAGCTCTAGGATGCTGCTCTATTAACTATAGCTCTAGGATGCTGCTTTATTAACTATAGTTCTAGGATGTTGCTCTAAATAAGCTCTAGGATGCTGTATTAATACAAGGATGTTGTAAACTATAGCTCTAGGATGCTGCTTATTAATAAGTCTAGGATGCTGCTTTATTAGCTATAGCTCTAGGATGTTGCTCTATTAACTATAGCTCTAGGATGCTGCTCATTAACTATAGCTCTAGGATGCTGCTCTATTAACTATAGCTCTAGGATGCTGCTCTATTAACTATAGCTCTAGGATGCTGCTCTATTAACTATAGCTCTAGGATGTTGATTTATTAACAATAGCTCTAGGATGATGCTCTATTAACTATAGCTCTAGGATGCTGCTCTATTAACTATAGCTCTAATATGTTGATCTATTAACTATAGCTCTAGGACGCTGCTCTTTTAACTATAGATCTAGGATGCTGCTTTATTAACTATAGCTCTAGGATGCTGCTCTATTAACTATAGCTCTAGGATGCTGCTTTATTAACTATAGCTCTAGGATGTTGCTCTATTAACTATAGCTCTAGGATGCTGCTCTATTACCTATAGCTCTAGGATGCTGCTTTATTAACTATAGCTCTAGGATGTTGATCTATTAACTATAGCTCTAGGATGCTGCTCTATTAACTATAGCTCTAGGATGCTGCTTTATTAACTATAGCTGTAGGATGTTGATCTATTAACTATAGCTCTAGGATGCTGCTCTATTAACTATAGCTCTAGGATGTTGATCTATTAACTATTGCTCTAGGATGCTGCTCTATTAACTATAGCTCTAGGACGTTGCTATATTAACTATAGCTCTAGGATGCTGCTCTATTAACTATAGCTCTAGGATGTTGCTCTATTAACTATAGCTCTAGGATGTTGCTCTATTAACTATAGCTCTAGTATGCTGCTCTATTAATTATAGCTCTAGGATGTTGCTCTATTAACTATAGCTCTAGGATGTTGCTCTATTAACTATAGCTGTAGAATGCTGCTCTATTAACTATAGCTCTAGGATGTTGATCTATTAACTATAGCTCTAGGATGCTGCTCTATTAACTATAGCTCTAGGATGCTGCTTTATTAACTATAGCTCTAGGATGCTGCTCTATTAACTATAGCTCTAGGATGTTGCTCTATTAACTATAGCTCTAAGATGCTGCTCTATTAACTATAGCTCTAGGATGCTGCTCTATTAACTATAGCTCTAGGATGTTGATCTATTAACCATAGCTCTAGGATGCTGCTCTATTAACTATAGCTGTAGGATGCTGCTCTATTAACTATAGCTCTAGGATGTTGATCTATTAACTATAGCTCTAGGATGGTGATCTATTAACTATAGCTCTAGGATGCTGCTCTATTAACTATAGCTCTAGGATGCTGCTTTATTAACTATAGCTCTAGGATGTTGCTCTATTATCTATAGCTCTAGGTTGCTGCTCTATTAACTATAGCTCTAGGATGTTGATCTATTAACTATAGCTGTAGGATGTTGATCTATTAACTATAGCTGTAGGATGCTGCTCTATTAACTATACCTCTAGGATGTTGATCTATTAACTATAGCTCTAGGATGGTGATCTATTAACTATAGCTCTAGGATGCTGATCTATTAACTATAGCTCTAGGATGCTGCTTTATTAACTATAGCTCTAGGATGCTGCTCTATTAACTATAGCTCTAGGATGCTGCTTTATTAACTATAGCTCTAGGATGCTGCTCTATTAACTATAGCTCTAGGATGTTGCTCTATTAACTATAGCTCTAAGATGCTGCTCTATTAACTATAGCTCTAGGATGCTGCTCTATTAACTATAGCTCTAGGATGTTGATCTATTAACTATAGCTCTAGGATGCTGCTGTATTAACTATAGCTGTAGGATGCTGCTCTATTAACTATAGCTCTAGGATGTTGATCTATTAACTATAGCTCTAGGATTTTGATCTATTAACTATAGCTCTAGGATGCTGTTCTATTAACTATAGCACTAGGAAGCTGCTTTATTAACTATAGCTCTAGGATGCTGCTCTATTAATGCTCTAGGATGCACTATAGCTCTAGGATGTTGCTATTACTATAGCTAAGGTATTAACTATAGCTCTAGGATGTTGATCTATTAACTATAGCTGTAGGATGTTGATCTATTAACTATAGCTCTATGATGCTGCTCTATTAACTATAGCTCTAGGATGTTGCTCTATTAACTATATCTCTAGGATGTTGATCTATTAACTATAGCTCTAGGATGCTGCTCTATTAACTATAGCTCTAGGATGCTGCTCTATTAACTATAGCTCTAGGATGCTGCTCTATTAACTATAGCTCTAGGATGCTGCTCTATTAACTATAGCTCTAAGATGTTGATCTATTAACAAAGCTGTAGGATGTTGATCTATTAACTATAGCTGTAGGATGCTGCTCTGTTAACTATAGCTCTAGGATGCTGCTCTATTAACTATAGCTCTAGGATGCTGCTTTATTAACTATAGCTCTAGGATGCTGCTCTATTAACTATAGCTCTAGGATGCTGCTTCATTAACTATAGCTCTAGGATGTTGATCTATTAACTATAGCTCTAGGATGCTTCTCTATTAACTATAGCTCTAGGATTTTGCTATATTAACTATAGCTCTAGGATGCTGCTCTATTAACTATAGCTCTAGGATGTCGATCTATTAACTATAGCTCTAGGATGCTGCTCTATTAACTATAGCTGTAGGATGCTGCTCTATTAACTATAGTTCTAGGATGTTGCTCTATTAACTATAGCTCTAGGATGCTGCTCTATTAACTATAGCTCTAGGATGTTGCTCTATTAACTATAGCTCTAGGATGCTGCTCTATTAACTATAGCTCTAGGATGCTGCTCTATTAACTATAGCTCTAGGATGTTGCTCTATTAACTATAGCTCTAGGATGCTGCTCTATTAACTATAGCTCTAGGATGCTGCTCTATTAACCATAGCTCTAGGATGCTGCTCTATTAACCATAGCTCTAGACTGTATAACTGTAATTACCGCCTCATCCAAAGTAGGTGGGAGAGTTCCATCCTCATTCTCCTGAACAAACTGTTTGTGCAGGTAGGGAGAGAGAATGTTTTATAGAATTCACCAGGGAATCCATCTGGGCCTGGGGTCTTGCCACTCTTTAGAGATTTCATTGTTTCTCGAATTTCTCAGAGAGATATTTCATTCAGGAAAAAAGTTTGCATAATTAAAGGGTTAGGATCTGCTTTAGATGTAAATAGAGTCTCGTAAAACTGCCGGAATCTGTCATTGATGTCCTTGGGGTAGAGAGTAATTCCCAAGTTACAGATTTTAACTTTGTGAATCATTCGGTCACTCTCAGTTTATCGAAGTTAGGGTTAGGGTTAGGTTAGGGTTAGTAATTTGTGCGGTTTGTCACAAACTCAAAATATTTTTGCTTCGTATAGAGAAAAGATTTTGCAATTTTAGTTGAGAGAATCCGATTATATTCACATTTTAAAGCTGTTATTTGTTTTATTTTTCTCCATAGATGAATGACTCCCTATCCAGTAAGACAATTTGTCCCTCCAATTCTACAAATTTTTCCCTGCTTTGCCTTCTCCTGGCAGCCTGAAAGGCGATGATGCAGCCTCTCAAATAAGCCTTAAGTTTTTCCCACAATACATTTACATCATTTAGCAGATGCTCTTATCCAGAGCAATTAGGGTTAAGTGCCTTGCTCAAGGGCACATCGACAGATTTTTCACCTAGTCGGCTCGGGGATTATAACCAGCGACCTTTCGGTTACTGGCACTACGCTCTTAACCACTAAGCTACCTGCCGCCCAATACTGCTGGGGAAGTCTCTGTGTTGTCGTTGGTATTTACATTTACGTCATTTAGCAGACGCTCTTATCCAGAGCGACTTACAGTTAGTGAGTGCATACATTTTCATACTTTTTTCATACTGGCGTCCCGTGGGAAACGAACCCACAACCCTGGCGTTGCAAGCGCCATGCTCTACCAACTGAGCTACACAGGGCTATCAAAGACAAATGTAATTTGGTCTTTAAGATGTTCACAGAATATTGGTACTGTGAGGAGCTGAGGATTCAACCTCCAGACCCTCTCGTTTGGTACGTTGTCACCCAATCTCAGGGAGAAGGTGAGTGGACTGTGGTCAGAGATTATAATATCATGATATCTCACATTACAGGTATAGGGGAGTAGTTCAGCATCAACCAAAAAGTAGTCAATTCGGGTATAAACATTGTGAACATGAGAGTGAAAGGAGTATTACCTACCTGTAGGGTTGGAGATCCTCCATATGTCAAATAAGTTCGAATTTGTGAAGTAGGTATTCAATAATTCACTTGAGGTAGGAGTACACTAGGTAGAGGATCTATCCAAATAATATTGGTCTAGCACGCAGGTAGGGTCCCCCCCAATTACCAGTTTTGTATGGGAGATATCTGGAATCACGACAAGGACCCTTTTGAAAAAGATGGGGTTATCAATGTTTGGCCCATAGATATTCAGCAGAGTTACAGAAGTAGAATGGATCTCTCCAATTATGATCACTTAGCGACCCTCTTTATCTGCAATAGTGGTTTTATGTAGAAAGGGACCAGAATCGTTGTGCCTCTCGTTTTGGTGGAGAAGCTAGAATGATACACCCAAGCAGTATCCAACCGACCCCCCAGCAAGCACCCTTACTCCCCACCCTGTCCCCCAACCTTCCCCAACATTTACCCTCCCCTCAACCAACCTTTAACAAGCATATACAAATAGGAAAAAAGTATTTAAAATGTAATTAAAATAAAAAACACACTGTCTGGCCGAAGCCAAAAATTCACGGCGCAACCTCGAACGAGAGGTAAAACTAAAATAATATCCAAAATATACGTTCACCTCTCACTTCTCTAACTTCTACTAACGTATGAACTGAGGAGGCTCCAGCAAATTAAATGTTCATTTAGCATCTAATAAACCAAAACAGAAGAAGTTGCAACGTAAACATGAAGCACACTGAAGCGCCATCCTGGATCGACCCAAGATATAACAGCTCAATGTTACACTACCAGGGTTAGGGTTAGGGTTAGGGTTAGGACCCTAACCCATCCTGGATCGACCCAAGAGATGACCCAAGATATAACAGCTCAATGTTACACTACCAGTCAAACGTTTGGACACACCTACTCATTCAAGAGTTTTTCTTTCTTTCTTTCTACATTCTAGAACATTCTTTCTACATTCTAGAACAGACATCAAAACGATGAAATAACACATATGGAATCATCTACAAACCAACAAAGTGTTAAACAAATAGCCACCCTTTATGACAGCTTTGCACACTCTTGGCATTCTCTCAACCAGCTTCACCTGAAATGCTTTTTCAACAGTTTTGAAGGAGTTCCCACATATGCTGAGCACTTGTTGGCTGCTTTTCCTTCACTCTGCTGTCCGACTCATCCCAAACCATCTCAATTGAGGTCGGGGGATTGTGGAGGCCAGGTCATCTGATGCAGCACTCCATCACTCTCCTTCTTGGTCAAATAGCCCTTACACAGCCTGGAGGTGTGTTGGGTCATTTTCCTTTAAAAAAACAAATGATAGTCCCACTAAGCCCAAACCAGATGGGAAGGCGTATCGCTGCTGTCACGCCCTGACTCAGGGGACGCTTATATGTTGAGTCAGGGTGTGTATATTCTATGTTGTGTAGTTCTATGTTTTCTATCTAGTATGGGTATTTCTATGTTGGCCGGTGTGGTTCCCAATCAGAGGCAGCTGTCGCTCGTTGTCTCTGATTGGGGACCATACTTAGGCAGCCTATTGGCACTATTGAGTTGTGGGATCTTGTTCCGTGTGAGGTATGTTGTTTGTGTACCTTGGACTTCACGTTTCGTTTAGTTTGTTGTTTTGTCGTTGTTTATTCGGTTCAAATAAACATGTATGCATATCACGCTGCGCCTTGGTCTGACCCGTCCTTCAACGAACGTGACAGAAGATCCCGCCAAACACGGAACAAGCAGCGTGCCCAGAAGGAGCAAACGCCGGGGCTTCAACGGGAGGTAACTTTAGTAGATGTCCTTCTCGGTGGGGGAGAATTACAGAGGAGGAGGCCGTCCGTGATCGGGAGGCGATGAAGGTTGAGGCCCAGGTAGGAGAGGAGAAACGGCGCCAACCGTGCCGACGACGGAGACCCGAGAGGCAACCCCAAGAACATTTTTTTGGGGGGCACACGGGGTGGATGACGAGGCAGCAGGAGGCCGTGGAAGGGCGAATCTGCAGGTTAGGAGAGGAGGCCACCATGTCACGGGGGCTATTGGTTCAGAGGGAGCAGGAGTTATTCGGTCAGAGGGAGGCACTACAGGAGGCTAAAAGGGAGAAGGAAAGTGTAGAGGCATGGCGAGAGGAGCTGGTTAGGCAGCAGAAGGAGCGGGGGTTAATAAAGGAACCCAGTCCCGCTCCTCGCACCAAGCAAGTGGTGCATGTCGTCAGTCCGGTCCGGCCCGTTCCTGCTCCCCGCACTAAGCCAGTGGTGCGTGTTCCCAGTATGGCCCGACCCGTTCCTGCTCCTCGCACCAAGCCAGTGGTGTGTGTCGCCAGCCCGGCCTGGCCTGTTCCTGCTCCTCGCACCAAGCCAGTGGTGCGCGTCGCCAGCCCGGCCCGGCCTGTTCCTGCTCCTCGCACCAAGCCAGTGGTGCGCGTCGCCAGCCCGGCCCGGACTGTTCCCGCTCCTCGCACCAAGCCAGTGGTGCGCGTCGCCAGCCCGGCCCGGCCTTTTCCTGCTCCTCGCACCAAGCCAGTGGTGCGCGTCGCCAGTCCGGTCCGGCCCGTGCCTGCTCCTCGCACCAGACCAGTGGTGCGTTTGTCCAGTCCGGCACAGCCTGTGCCCGTTCCACCGGTGCCTGGTCCGGCACCGGTCAGCTGCTCCACTCCGGAGCCAGAGCAGTCCGCCCCACCGGTGCCTGATCCAGCTCCGGTCAGCGGCTCCACTCCGGAGCCAGAGCAGTCCTATCCACCGGTGCCCAGTCCAGCTCCGGTCAGCGGCTCCAGTCCAGACCATGACGTCAGCCCCTCTCCAGGTTCGGGGTCTCCCACACCAGGGTCCAGACTGGGCCTGGCGTATCGTGGGAGGAAGGAGAGGGGAAGCAACGCGCCGAGTTCTAGACCAGACCAGGGGCGCAACAGGGAGGCGAAGAGTGAGAGGTCGTCACGCCCTGAGCCGGATCCGCCTCCGAGGCGGAATGCACACCCGGCCCCTACCCTGTTATGTTTATGTTGTGCGGTCGCAGTCCGCACCTTTGGGGGGGTACTGTCACGCCCTGACTCAGGGGACGCTTATATGTTGAGTCAGGGTGTGTATGTTCTATGTTGTGTAGTTCTATGTTTTCTATCTAGTATGGGTATTTCTATGTTGGCCGGTGTGGTTCCCAATCAGAGGCAGCTGTCTCACAAAGACACGGAAGTTGTAACCAAAAATCTCCAATTTGGACTCCAGACCAAAGGACACATTTCCACCGGTCTAATGTCCATTGCTCCTGTTTCTTGGCCCTAGCAGGTCTCTTCTTCTTATTGGTGTCCTTTAGTAGTGGTTTCTTTGCAGCAATTCGACCATGAAGCCCTGATTCACACTGTCCCCTCTGAACAGTTGATGTTGAGATGTGTCTGTTACTTGAACTCTGTGAAGCATTTATTTGGGCTGTAATTTCTGAGGCTAATAACTCTAATGAACGTATCCTCTGTAGCAGCGATAACGCTGGTTCTTCCAGTCCTGTGGCGGGTTCTTATGAGAGCCAGTTTCATCACAGCGCTTGATGGTTTTTGCGACTGCACTTGAAGAAACTTTCAAAGTTCTTGAAATGTTCCATATTAACTGACCTTCATGTCTTAAAGTAATGATGGACTGTCATTTCCCTTTGCTTATTTGAGCTGTTCTTGCCATAATATGGACTTGGTCTTTTACCAAATAGGGCTATATTCTGTATACCCCCCCCTACCTTGTCACAACACAATTGATTGGCTTAAACGCATGAAGAAGGAAAGAAATTCCACAAATTAACTTTTAAGAAGGCACACCTGTTAATTGAAATGCATTCCAGTTGACAACCTCATGAATCAGGTTGAGAGAATGCCAAGAGTGTGCAAAGCTGTCATCAAGGCAAAGGGTGGATATTTGAAGAATCTCAAATCTCAAATATATTTAGATTGGTTTGACACTTTTTTGGTTACTACATGATTCCATATGGGTTATTTCATAGTTTTGATGTCTTCACTATTATTCTACAATGTAGAAAATAGTAAAAAATTAAGAAAAACCCTTAAATGAGTAGGTGTGTCCAAACTTTTGACTGGTACTGTACATACACACATACACCACAGGAGGTTGGTAGTACCCTAACTGGGGAGAACAACTACAAGCATCGAGGTACATTTCTGGTAGGTTGCTAGAACGGTGAAAGATAACTCATTTTCGCGCTTGTTTGTAATTAGTACAGCCAGGCAGAACACCACATGGGCATGATGAAAACATTAGTGAAAAATAAGCATTTTCAGAAACAATTGTCTAGAGAAGTTCTGAAATTGCTGTGCTTTGGTCGTTCGAAATAAACAACGGCATCAACCAAGTTTGTGAATATGTCCCATCTACCTAGCGGGGCGGTATCTGCATTCGCTATAAATGCTGGACTTTGTGGTTCACTATGAGCAGACGATTATACAGAGGGCTCTATTTTCAGCTGGCGTTAAGGTGGCGCTAGTGTCAAATGCAGGTTTGTTTGCAATTTCATTATGTAAAAACTGGCACACTGGCAGTTTCCAGCCCTAACGCCAGGTTTGATGATTTACCTGTCTTATATCAGCTCACTTGGTAAGATGGGAGGAAATATTTGAGTTAAAAACATGAGCCAAATTGCTATCTTCAGGCAACGCTGCTTGGTCCTCGTTTGGTGGGATCTTCTGTCACGTTCGTTGAAGGACAGGTCAGACCAAGGCGCAGCGTGATATGCATACATGTTTATTTGAACCGAATAAACAACGACAAAACAATAAACGAAACGTGAAGTCCAAGGTACACAAACAACATACCTCACACGGAACAAGATCAACCAAAAGCTGGTTTTAGCAGTAACGCAGTTGGTTATGGCATGAATTTTGATAGTGGAAACGCAGCCTATCCAGCCCTGACGCACACTGCCCAGATGCACATGGAACAAGAGTAGTCTAATGTGCTTTTGGTGGATATATACTTCATATTTAGAAATATAAAAAATGCATTTTGTTTTATTTGGTTAAAAACCAAGCATAGCCTCCCCTCCTCTCAATTAAGTTTTTTTTTTGTCCTGCCCAATGCAATCGCAAAGTAGTCAAGACTATCGATAAAGGGTTTGGCTCCTGAGATCGCTTGGAAATAAATCTTAATCACAAAAGCTTTATTAAAATACCAAGTTTGAGAGGAGTAAAACAGTGAGCTGACATTCCCTTTTAATCAATTAATTGTAGGCAGGCCCAAATATTTTGGCCATGCAGGTCCTGTTTTGGACGTGCATAAAACTCTGTCCATGTGTCACACCCTGATCTGTTTCACCACCCCCTTCAGGTATCGTCCATCTTCCCCATTATCCCCTGTGCATTTATACCTGTGTTCTCTGTTTGTCTGTTGCCAGTTCGTCTTGTCTTGTCAGGTTTTACCAGTGTGCTTTCCCATTTTCCTGTTTCTCAAGTGTTTATTTCCTAGTTTTCCCGGTTCTGACCGTTCTGCCTGCCCTGACCCCGAGCCTGCCTGCCGTCCTGTTTCTGCCTGACTCTGACCTGATTACGAACCTCTGCCTGCCCTGACCCCGAGCCTGCCTGCCGTCCTGTACCTGTCTGACTCTGACCTGATTAGGAACTTCTGCCTGTCCTCGACCGGCCCTTTGCCTGCCCCGTGTTCTAATTAATTATTATTGAGAACTGTAATATCCGCGAGTCGTGATACCATGATGTAGGCTATGTGTCCATGCCCATCATGAAATGAGAGATGAGAACCAATTGTTTGTTTTCCATTTCATATGTTCAAAACCCAACCAAGAGGGACAGATCCCGAGTGGACAGCCATACCCTCTGCCCGAGACGATAACGGGGAGCCGGGGTCTGGTTGCGGTCCGCCTGTCGTCGATACCTGGAGGTGGTCTTGAGAAGAGCAGATCGGGCTCTCTTCCAGGTACATTGACAGTGACGAAAGAGCGGGGGCTGATATCCCATCAAACCCTCGAAAGGCAAGAGACCAGTGGCTGAGCAGGGAAGGGTGTTGTGGGCGTATTCCACCCACACAAGTTGCTGTCTCCAGGTGGTGGGGTTGGCAGAGACGAGGCAATGAAGAGTTGTCTCCAGGTCCTGGTTGGCTCGTTCTGACTGGCCGTTAGACTGGGAGTGAACCCGACCCAATGAGTGTGCAGAATGCCTTCCAGAACCGGGTCGAGAACTGAGGACCACGGTCGGAGACCATGTCCACCGGAAGTCCATGGATCCGGAAGATGTGCTGAACCATGAGCTGGCCCGTCTCCTTGGCTGAGGGTAGCTTGGGGAGGGGAATGAAATGGGCGGCTTTGGAAAACCTGGCCACCACCGTAAGGATAGTGGTGTTGCCATCAGATAGAGGGAGACCAGTGACGAAGTCCAGGGATATCTATGACCAGGGGCGGTGAGGGACAGGAAGTGGTTGAAGGAGGCCAGCCGGAGTTTGCCGAGGAGTCTTATTCTGAACACAGACAGTGCAGGCGGCAACGAACGTGGAGACGTCAGGAACCATGGTGGGCCAACAAAACATTGTATCACAAAGGCTAGGGTCCGACGGGAGCCAGGGTGGCAGGCAAGCCTGGAGGAATGAGCCCATTCCAGGACCGGGGAGCGGGCAGTGTCTTGGACAAACATCCAGCCGGGGTCCGGCTGGGAACGATGTGCCTCACAGACCTGGTTCTCTATTCCCCAGATGAGTGTAGCCGCCCGACACGAGGTAGGAAGGATGGTCTCGGGGTTCGAGAGTGAAGCAGTGGGGCTATAGCGGTGTGAAAGCGCATCTGGCTTAACATTCTTGTACCCCGGGCGGTAGGAGATGGTAAAGTTGAACCGAGTGAAAAGCAGGGCCCATCGAGCTTGCCTGTAGTTGAGACACTTGGCGGTTCTGAGATATTCCAGGTTCTTGTGATCCGTCCACAAATGAATGGATGTTCCGCCCCCTCTAACGAGTGCCTCCACTCCTCCAACGCCATCTTCACGCGAGTAGTTCTCGATTTCCCGCATCCTTATTCCTCTCTGTGGCGTTAAGACAATGGAAAAAGAAGGCGCATGGATGCAGCTTTAGGTCCAGGGCAGAACGCTGAGACAGGACAGCCCCCACTCAGACCTCCAAAGCGTCGACCTCCACCACGAACTGATGGGACGGGTCTGGATGGATTAATATGGGAGCTGTGGTGAAGCGATGCTTTAGGTCCATCAACCCTCGGTCAGCAGCTGGGGATCACGTGAACAGGACCTTGGGAGAGGTGAGTGCTGAAAGGGGGGGAAACCAGGGTGCTGTAACCCAGGAGAAAACTGTGCCCTGGACACCATATGTGAACTGATTGCCCCCCATCTATCCTCAGAGTTCGTTCTGCTTGGTGACCTAAACTGGGATATGCTTAACACCCCGGCCAACCTACAATCTAAACTAGATGCCCTCAATCTCACACAAATGATCAACAAACCTACCAGGTACAACCCTAAATCAGTAAACATGGGCACCCTCATAGATATCATCCTGACAAATGTACCCTCTAAATACACCTCCGCTGTCTTCAACCATGATCTCAGCGATCACTGCCTTATTGCCTGCGTCCGTAATGGGTCCACGATCAAACGACCACCCCTCATCACTGTCAAGCGCTCCCTAAAACACTTTAGCGAGCAGGCCTTTCTAATTGACCTGGCCCGGGTATCCTGGATGGATATTGACCTCATTCCGTCAGTAGAGGATGCCTGGTTGTTCTTTAAAAGTGCTTTCCTCTCAATCTTAAATAAGCATGCCCCATTCAAAAAATTCAGAACTAAGAACAGATATAGCCCCTGGTTCTCCTCAGACTTGACTGCCCTTGACCAGCACAAAAACATCCTGTGGCGTACTGCATTAGCATCGAACAGCCCCCGCGATATTCAATTTTTTAGGGAAGTCAGGAACCAATATACACAATCAGTTAGGAAAGCAAAGGCTAGCTTTTTCAAACAGAAATGTGCATCCTGTAGCACTAACTCCAAAACGTTTTGGGACACTGTAAAGTCCATGGAAAATAAGAGCACCTCCTCCCAACTGCCCACTGCACTGAGGCTAGGAAACACTGTCACCACCGATAGATCTACAATAATCGAGAATTTCAACAAGCATTTTGCTACGGCTGGCCATGCTATCCACCTGGTTACCACTACCCCAGCCACCAGCTCTGCACCCTCCGCTGCAACTTGCCCAGACTAAATAGCCTTGGTTTCTCTAATGACTGCCTCACCTGGTTCACCAACTACTTCTCAGATAGAGTTCAATGTGTCAAATCGGAGGGCCTGTTGTCTGGACCTCTGGCCGTCTCTATTGGCGTGCCACAGGGTTCAATTCTCAGGCCGACTCTATTCTCTGTGTATATCAATGATGTCGCTCTTGCTGCTGGTGACGCTCGGATACACCTCTATGCGGGCGACACCATTTTGTATACATCTGGCCCTTCATTGGACACTGTGTTAACAAACCTCCAGACGAGCTTCAATGCCATACAACACTCCTTCCGTAGCCTCCAACTTCTCTTAAACACTAGTAAAACTAAATGCATGCTCTTCAACCGAACGCTGCTTGCACCCGCCCACCCGACTAGAATCACTACTCTCTGCGGGTCTGACCTAGAGTATGTGGACAACTACAAATACCTAGGTGTCTGGTTAGACTGTAAACCCTCCTTTCAGACTCACATTAAGCATCTCCAATCCAAAGTTAAATCTAGTATCGGCTTCCTATTTTGCAACAAAGCCTCCTTCACTCATGCTGCCAAGCATGCCCTCGTAAAACTGACTATCCTACCGATCCTTGACTTCGGCGATGTCATTTACAAAATAGCCTCCAACACTCTACTCAGTAAATTGGATGTAGTCTATCACAGTGCCATCCGTTTTGTCACCAAAGCCCCATATAATACCCACCACTGTGACCTGTACGCTCTTGTTGGCTGTTCCTCACTACATATTCGTCGCCAAACTCACTGGCTCCAGGCCATCTATAAATCACTGCTAGCTAAATCCCCGCCTTATCTTAGCTCATTGGTCACCATAGCAACACCCACCCGTAGTATGCGCTCCAGCAGGTATATCTCACTGGTCATCCCCAAAGCCAACACCTCCTTTGGTCGCCATTCCTTCCAGTTCTCTGCTGCTAATGACTGGAACGAACTGCAAAAATCTCTGAAGCTGGAGACTCTTATCTCCCTCACTGTCTTTAAGCGTCAGTTGTCAGAGCACCTTACCGATCACTGCACATGTACACAGCCCATCTGAAATTAGCCCACCCAACTACCTCATCCCCATATTGTTATTTATTTTGCTCATTTGCACCCCAGTTTCTCTATTTGCACATCATCTCTTGCACATCTATCATTCCTGTGTTAATACTAAATTGTAATTATTTTGCACTATAGCCTATTTATTGCCTTACCTCCATAACTTGCTACATTCGCACACACTGTATATATATTTTCTGTTGTATTTTTGACTTTCTTTTTGGTTTTACCCCATATGTAACTCTGTGTTGTTGTTTTTATCACACTGCTTTGCTTTATCTTGGCCAGGTAGCAGTTGTAAATGAGAACTTGTTCTTAACTGGCTTATCTGGTTAAATAAAGGTTAAATAAAAATGTTTAAAAAATATTGAAGGCCAATCTGATGGAGAGTGGTATACTCGTATTTACCACTGGGGCTTGCCACCCCCTCAGCCGTCTCCCCTAACCCTAACCCCAACCCCAATGGCCGCTCCATCTGTTAGCCCTGTGAAAGTCCCAATTGACCCAGAATATTTACCTTTTATTAAGGAGGGTTTTGTGTCTCTGTTAGGAAGTAACGACCCAGTGCCAGTGAAGATCCTCAGGGACACAGGTGCTTCTGAGTCGCTTGTGTTAGAGTCTGTGTTACCCTTCTTTGCTGAGACTGATTTGGGGAATAGTGTTTTAATTAGGGGAATCGGGTTGAACACTGTCAGTTCCATTGCATAAACTGATGTTGGATTCTGAACTGGTGGAAGGCGAGGTAGTTGTAGGGGTACGTCCTTCGTTGCCTGTTGAGGCTAGGAAACATTATCAATATATCATAGGATATCAACATTATCCAGGAGGAGGAGCCTCGGCCGAAACCGTGACAATATCAACATTATCCTTGGGAATAACTTGGCTGGTCGTGTTTCCATCTCTAGTGGTTTCCTTTAAGCTGTCATTTGTAGATATTCCCAACGAGAGCTCGCAGTTTCCCAGAGTTGTTCTCTGTGTGCGCAGTGATGTTTTCCATGAGCCGTTGCGACCTGGTCACTGCCCTGGCTAACAATAATGTTACAAATAAATCTGTCTCTACTTTCCCTGTTATCTTGTTATCTGTGCCCCGCTCTGATCTTATCAAGGAGCACATTAGAAGAGTTGCGTGACCAAATTGTGGAACAGTTGGGAGATGTCGCCCATGGCTATTTTCTCCAGGATGATGTCCTGATGAGAAAATGTGTGCCTCATAGTAGTTGTTTTGTGGGGGAGGCTATTAGTCAGGTTGTTGTACCAGTTACGTTTTGTGAGTTGGTGCTGGCATGAGGAAAACCTACAATTGCATACTGAGACATTTATTTTGGCCTAGGGTAAAGAGGGATGTTTCTGCTTTCATCAAAACCTGTCACCACTGTCAATTAACGGCTAAACCTAATCAAGCTATTAAGCCGGTACCGCTGTTTCCTATTCCCATAGTCAGCCAGCCTTTTGAGTATCTGATTGTTGACTGTGTTGGCCCTCTGCCTCGCTCTATGAATGGTAGTAGTTACCTGTTCACTGTGATGTCAGACCCTCTGGTCTATCACCACTGAGTCCATGCTAAAAGCTTTGACTCAGTTTATCTGTTTGGTATTCAGAAGGTTATTCAGAGTGACCAAGGTTCTAATTTCACCTCTAATCTGTTTGGTATTCATAAGGTTATTCAGAGTGACCAAGGTTCTAATTTCACCTCTAATCTGTTTGGTATTCATACGGTTATTCAGAGTGACCAAGGTTCTAATTTCACCTCTAATCTGTTTGGTATTCAGAAGGTTATTCAGAGTGACCAAGGTTCTAATTTCACCTCTAATCTGTTTGGTATTCATAAGGTTATTCAGAGTGACCAAGGTTCTAATTTCACCTCTAATCTGTTTGGTATTCATACGGTTATTCAGAGTGACCAAGGTTCTAATTTCACCTCTAATCTGTTTGGTCAGGTTCTCCAACAGCTCCATATTAAACACAATTTGGCTAGCTCCTATCACGCGCAGAGTCAAGGAGCGCTGGAATGTTTCCATCAAACACTTAAGTCTTTGTTGAAAGCTTATTGTATAGAGATGGATAATGATTGGGGGGAGGGGTTGCCATGGTTACTGTTAGCCACCAGGGAGGTTTCAGTCCAAATGACCTAGTGTTCAGACATAGTATGCATGGGCTTCTAGCAGTGCTCCAGGATGACTGGAAGTCTTCCAAGCCACCTCAGTCCCTGTTATCTGTGTGTGATTTCTGGCGACGCCTGTATGCCGCTGGTGAGATGGCTAAAGAGAAGCTGTCATTTTCACAGGGAAGGATGAAAGGAATATTTGATCGGCGAGGTGAGCCTCGTCAATTTAGTCCAGATGACCAGGTTCTTGCTCTGCTGCCAATTGTTGGTTCTCCTTTTCAAGCCAAGTTTCAAGGTCCATATACGGTTGTGCGCCAGTGCACTGAGCAAAACTATCTAGTTGCCACTCCGGAATGGAACTGTGCCATGTAAATCTGCTAAAAACCTATTACGCACGTTCCTCTGAGGCTGAAGAGTGGGAGTCCGTGGAGGACGATAAACCTGTTCTTTTGGCCGGTACTGTCACATCGCTGGGTTCTTCTTTTTGTCATGCTGTGTCCGTGCATGGTGAGGAGGATGTCCCTGGTCCTGAGGATTGCGTACTGCTGGTAGATAGAACCATTCAGAGTCACTGGAAGTTTTGGATAGCCTTCTCGCTCATCTACCTGTTGAGGTGAGACGAGTTGGTCGGTCTGATTCTGAGTTTTCAAGTTTTGTTTTCTGATACGCCTACACGTACAAACTTAATAGAACATTATATCGACGTTGGGGAAGCTGACCCCATCCGTCAGCGGTTCTATAGAGTTTCTTCAGAGAAACTGAGTTGTCTGGATGCTGAGATCAGGTACATGTTGTCTGGATGCTGAGATCAGGTACATGTTGTCTGGATGCTGAGATCAGGTACATGTTGTCTGGATGCTGAGATCAGGTACATATTGTCTGGATGCTGAGATCAGGTACATGTTGTCTGGATGCTGAGATCAGGTACATGTTGTCTGGATGCTGAGATCAGGTACATGTTGTCTGGATGCTGAGATCAGGTACATGTTGTCTGGATGCTGAGATCAGGTACATGTTGTCTGGATGCTGAGATCAGGTACATGTTGTCTGGATACTGAGATCAGGTACATGTTGTCTGGATGCTGAGATCAGGTACATGTTGTCTGGATGTTGAGATCAGGTACATGTTGTCTGGATGCTGAGATCAGGTACATGTTGTCTGGATGCTGAGATCAGGTACATGTTGTCTGGATGCTGAGATCAGGTACATGTTGTCTGGATGCTGAGATCAGGTACATGTTGTCTGGATGCTGAGATCAGGTACATGTTGTCTGGATGCTGAGATCAGGTACATGTTGTCTGGATGCTGAGATCAGGTACATGTTGTCTGGATGCTGAGATCAGGTACATGTTGTCTGGATGCTGAGATCAGGTACATGTTGTCTGGATGTTGAGATCAGGTACATGTTGTCTGGATACTGAGATCAGGTACATGTTGTCTGGATACTGAGATCAGGTACATGTTGTCTGGATGCTGAGATCAGGTACATGTTGTCTGGATGCTGAGATCAGGTACATGTTGTCTGGATGCTGAGATCAGGTACATGTTGTCTGGATGCTGAGATCAGGTACATGCTGGAGAGTGATATTGCAGAGCCTTCTTTCTCCAGCTGGGGTGGTTTTATAGGGGTGGGGGGGATGATGACCCTCCCACTCTGTCTGCCGAAACCTTTCGCTATGTTCTTGTTTTCCTTAATAGGATGTCGGTGGGTGGAGCTTGGAGGGTCGTCAGTGAAATGGGACACACCTGGGCTCAGATAAATACTCAACACCCCTCATTTTCACCATCTATGTACGCATCCACTCACTTACACTACTGACTACGGACTACACACACCATTGTTATTTCTATATAGTTCACTTTATTTAATAAATATATTTGTTGTTATTACTTTGTCTACGCGTTGTCTCTCTCTTTGTTACGGGCTACAAGCCGGTTCGTAACCCTAGGCTAACATGTTAGTGTGCCCCTTAATAGACAGGACAGTATTAGGCTAACATGTTAGTGTGCCCCTTAATAGACAGGGCAGTAGTAGGCTAACATGTTAGTGTGCCCCTTAATAGACAGGGCAGTATTAGGTTAACATGTTAGTGTGCCCCTTAATAGACAGGGCAGTATTAGGCTAACATGTTAGTGTGCCCCTTAATAGACAGGGCAGTAGTAGGCTAACATGTTAGTGTGCCCCTTAATAGACAGGGCAGTATTAGGCTAACATGTTAGTGTGCCCCTTAATAGACAGGGCAGTATTAGGTTAACATGTTAGTGTGCCCCCTTAATAGACAGGGCAGTATTAGGCTAACATGTTAGTGTGCCCCTTAATAGACAGGGCAGTATTAGGCTAACATGTTAGTGTGCCCTTAATAGACAGGGCAGTAGTAGGTTAACATGTTAGTGTGCCCCTTAATAGACAGGGCAGTATTAGGCTAACATGTTAGTGTGCCCCTTAATAGACAGGGCAGTATTAGGCTAACATGTTAGTGTGCCCCTTAATAGACAGGGCAGTAGTAGGCTAACATGTTAGTGTGCCCCTTAATAGACAGGGCAGTATTAGGCTAACATGTTAGTGTGCCCCTTAATAGACAGGGCAGTATTAGGCTAACATGTTAGTGTGCCCCTTAATAGACAGGGCAGTATTAGGCTAACATGTTAGTGTGCCCCTTAATAGACAGGGCAGTATTAGGTTAACATGTTAGTGTGCCCCTTAATAGACAGGGCAGTATTAGGCTAACATGTTAGTGTGCCCCTTAATAGACAGGGCAGTATTAGGCTAACATGTTAGTGTGCCCCTTAATAGACAGGGCAGTAGTAGGCTAACATGTTAGTGTGCCCTTAATAGACAGGGCAGTATTAGGCTAACATGTTAGTGTGCCCCTTAATAGACAGGGCAGTATTAGGCTAACATGTTAGTGTGCCCCTTAATAGACAGGGCAGTAGTAGGCTAACATGTTAGTGTGCCCCTTAATAGACAGGGCAGTAGTAGGCTAACATGTTAGTGTGCCCCTTAATAGACAGGGCAGTATTAGGCTAACATGTTAGTGTGCCCCTTAATAGACAGGGCAGTATTAGGCTAACATGTTAGTGTGCGCCCCTTAATAGACAGGGCAGTATTAGGCTAACATGTTAGTGTGCCCCTTAATAGACAGGGCAGTAGTAGGCTAACATGTTAGTGTGCCCCTTAATAGACAGGGCAGTAGTAGGCTAACATGTTAGTGTGCCCCTTAATAGACAGGGCAGTATTAGGCTAACATGTTAGTGTGCCCCCTTAATAGACAGGGCAGTATTAGGTTAACATGTTAGTGTGCCCCTTAATAGACAGGGCAGTATTAGGCTAACATGTTAGTGTGCCCCTTAATAGACAGGGCAGTATTAGGCTAACATGTTAGTGTGCCCCTTAATAGACAGGGCAGTAGTAGGCTAACATGTTAGTGTGCCCCTTAATAGACAGGGCAGTATTAGGCTAACATGTTAGTGTGCCCCTTAATAGACAGGGCAGTATTAGGCTAACATGTTAGTGTGCCCCTTAATAGACAGGGCAGTAGTAGGCTAACATGTTAGTGTGCCCTTAATAGACAGGGCAGTATTAGGCTAACATGTTAGTGTGCCCCTTAATAGACAGGGCAGTATTAGGCTAACATGTTAGTGTGCCCCTTAATAGACAGGGCAGTATTAGGCTAACATGTTAGTGTGCCCCTTAATAGACAGGGCAGTATTAGGCTAACATGTTAGTGTGCCCCTTAATAGACAGGGCAGTAGTAGGCTAACATGTTAGTGTGCCCCTTAATAGACAGGGCAGTATTAGGCTAACATGTTAGTGTGCCCCCTTAATAGACAGGGCAGTATTAGGCTAACATGTTAGTGTGCCCTTAATAGACAGGGCAGTATTAGGCTAACATGTTAGTGTGCCCCTTAATAGACAGGGCAGTATTAGGCTAACATGTTAGTGTGCCCTTAATAGACAGGGCAGTATTAGGCTAACATGTTAGTGTGCCCCTTTAATAGACAGGGCAGTATTAGGCTAACATGTTAGTGTGCCCCTTAATAGACAGGGCAGTAGTAGGCTAACATGTTAGTGTGCCCCTTAATAGACAGGGCAGTAGTAGGCTAACATGTTAGTGTGCCCCTTAATAGACAGGGCAGTATTAGGCTAACATGTTAGTGTGCCCCTTAATAGACAGGGCAGTATTAGGCTAACATGTTAGTGTGCCCCTTAATAGACAGGGTAGTATTAGGCTAACATGTTAGTGTGCCCCCTTAATAGACAGGGCAGTAGTAGGCTAACATGTTAGTGTGCCCCTTAATAGACAGGGCAGTAGTAGGCTAACATGTTAGTGTGCCCCTTAATAGACAGGGCAGTATTAGGCTAACATGTTAGTGTGCCCCTTAATAGACAGGGCAGTAGTAGGCTAACATGTTAGTGTGCCCCTTAATAGACAGGGCAGTATTAGGCTAACATGTTAGTGTGCCCCTTAATAGACAGGGCAGTAGTAGGCTAACATGTTAGTGTGCCCCTTAATAGACAGGGCAGTATTAGGCTAACATGTTAGTGTGCCCCTTAATAGACAGGGCAGTAGTAGGCTAACATGTTAGTGTGCCCCTTAATAGACAGGGCAGTAGTAGGCTAACATGTTAGTGTGCCCCTTAATAGACAGGGCAGTATTAGGCTAACATGTTAGTGTGCCCCTTAATAGACAGGGCAGTATTAGGCTAACATGTTAGTGTGCCCCTTAATAGACAGGGCAGTATTAGGCTAACATGTTAGTGTGCCCCTTAATAGACAGGGCAGTAGTAGGCTAACATGTTAGTGTGCCCCTTAATAGACAGGGCAGTATTAGGCTAACATGTTAGTGTGCCCCTTAATAGACAGGGCAGTATTAGGCTAACATGTTAGTGTGCCCCTTAATAGACAGGGCAGTATTAGGCTAACATGTTAGTGTGCCCCTTAATAGACAGGGCAGTATTAGGCTAACATGTTAGTGTGCCCCTTAATAGACAGGGCAGTAGTAGGCTAACATGTTAGTGTGCCCTTAATAGACAGGGCAGTATTAGGCTAACATGTTAGTGTGCCCCTTAATAGACAGGGCAGTATTAGGCTAACATGTTAGTGTGCCCCTTAATAGACAGGGCAGTATTAGGCTAACATGTTAGTGTGCCCCTTAATAGACAGGGCAGTATTAGGCTAACATGTTAGTGTGCCCCTTAATAGACAGGGCAGTAGTAGGCTAACATGTTAGTGTGCCCCTTAATAGACAGGGCAGTATTAGGCTAACATGTTAGTGTGCCCCTTAATAGACAGGGCAGTATTAGGCTAACATGTTAGTGTGCCCCTTAATAGACAGGGCAGTAGTAGGCTAACATGTTAGTGTGCCCCTTAATAGACAGGGCAGTATTAGGCTAACATGTTAGTGTGCCCCTTAATAGACAGGGCAGTATTAGGCTAACATGTTAGTGTGCCCCTTAATAGACAGGGCAGTAGTAGGCTAACATGTTAGTGTGCCCCTTAATAGACAGGGCAGTAGTAGGCTAACATGTTAGTGTGCCCCTTAATAGACAGGGCAGTATTAGGCTAACATGTTAGTGTGCCCCTTAATAGACAGGGCAGTATTAGGCTAACATGTTAGTGTGCCCCTTAATAGACAGGGCAGTAGTAGGCTAACATGTTAGTGTGCCCCTTAATAGACAGGGCAGTATTAGGCTAACATGTATGTGTGCCCCTTAATAGACAGGGCAGTAGTAGGTTAACATGTTAGTGTGCCCCTTAATAGACAGGGCAGTAGTAGGCTAACATGTTAGTGTGCCCCTTAATAGACAGGGCAGTAGTAGGCTAACATGTTAGTGTGCCCCTTAATAGACAGGGCAGTATTAGGCTAACATGTTAGTGTGCCCCTTAATAGACAGGGCAGTATTAGGCTAACATGTTAGTGTGCCCCTTAATAGACAGGGCAGTATTAGGCTAACATGTTAGTGTGCCCCTTAATAGACAGGGCAGTATTAGGCTAACATGTTAGTGTGCCCCTTAATAGACAGGGCAGTATTAGGCTAACATGTTAGTGTGCCCCTTAATAGACAGGGCAGTAGTAGGCTAACATGTTAGTGTGCCCCTTAATAGACAGGGCAGTAGTAGGCTAACATGTTAGTGTGCCCCTTAATAGACAGGGCAGTATTAGGCTAACATGTTAGTGTGCCCCTTAATAGACAGGGCAGTAGTAGGCTAACATGTTAGTGTGCCCCTTAATAGACAGGGCAGTAGTAGGCTAACATGTTAGTGTGCCCCTTAATAGACAGGGCAGTAGTAGGCTAACATGTTAGTGTGCCCCTTAATAGACAGGGCAGTAGTAGGCTAACATGTTAGTGTGCCCCTTAATAGACAGGGCAGTAGTAGGCTAACATGTTAGTGTGCCCCTTAATAGACAGGGCAGTATTAGGCTAACATGTTAGTGTGCCCCTTAATAGACAGGGCAGTAGTAGGCTAACATGTTAGTGTGCCCCTTAATAGACAGGGCAGTAGTAGGCTAACATGTTAGTGTGCCCCTTAATAGACAGGGCAGTAGTAGGCTAACATGTTAGTGTGCCCCTTAATAGACAGGGCAGTAGTAGGCTAACATGTTAGTGTGCCCCTTAATAGACAGGGCAGTAGTAGGCTAACATGTTAGTGTGCCCCTTAATAGACAGGGCAGTAGTAGGCTAACATGTTAGTGTGCCCCTTAATAGACAGGGCAGTAGTAGGCTAACATGTTAGTGTGCCCCTTAATAGACAGGGCAGTAGTAGGCTAACATGTTAGTGTGCCCCTTAATAGACAGGGCAGTAGTAGGCTAACATGTTAGTGTGCCCCTTAATAGACAGGGCAGTAGTAGGCTAACATGTTAGTGTGCCCCTTAATAGACAGGGCAGTATTAGGCTAACATGTTAGTGTGCCCCTTAATAGACAGGGCAGTAGTAGGCTAACATGTTAGTGTGCCCCTTAATAGACAGGGCAGTAGTAGGCTAACATGTTAGTGTGCCCCTTAATAGACAGGGCAGTATTAGGCTAACATGTTAGTGTGCCCCTTAATAGACAGGGCAGTAGTAGGCTAACATGTTAGTGTGCCCCTTAATAGACAGGGCAGTATTAGGCTAACATGTTAGTGTGCCCCTTAATAGACAGGGCAGTATTAGGCTAACATGTTAGTGTGCCCCTTAATAGACAGGGCAGTATTAGGCTAACATGTTAGTGTGCCCCTTAATAGACAGGGCAGTAGTAGGCTAACATGTTAGTGTGCCCCTTAATAGACAGGGCAGTAGTAGGCTAACATGTTAGTGTGCCCCTTAATAGACAGGGCAGTATTAGGCTAACATGTTAGTGTGCCCCTTAATAGACAGGGCAGTAGTAGGCTAACATGTTAGTGTGCCCCTTAATAGACAGGGCAGTATTAGGCTAACATGTTAGTGTGCCCCTTAATAGACAGGGCAGTAGTAGGCTAACATGTTAGTGTGCCCCCTTAATAGACAGGGCAGTAGTAGGCTAACATGTTAGTGTGCCCCTTAATAGACAGGGCAGTAGTAGGCTAACATGTTAGTGTGCCCCTTAATAGACAGGGCAGTAGTAGGCTAACATGTTAGTGTGCCCCTTAATAGACAGGGCAGTATTAGGCTAACATGTTAGTGTGCCCCTTAATAGACAGGGCAGTAGTAGGCTAACATGTTAGTGTGCCCCTTAATAGACAGGGCAGTATTAGGCTAACATGTTAGTGTGCCCCTTAATAGACAGGGCAGTATTAGGCTAACATGTTAGTGTGCCCCTTAATAGACAGGGCAGTATTAGGCTAACATGTTAGTGTGCCCCTTAATAGACAGGGCAGTATTAGGCTAACATGTTAGTGTGCCCCTTAATAGACAGGGCAGTATTAGGCTAACATGTTAGTGTGCCCCTTAATAGACAGGGCAGTATTAGGCTAACATGTTAGTGTGCCCCTTAATAGACAGGGCAGTATTAGGCTAACATGTTAGTGTGCCCCTTAATAGACAGGGCAGTAGTAGGCTAACATGTTAGTGTGCCCCTTAATAGACAGGGCAGTAGTAGGCTAACATGTTAGTGTGCCCCCTTAATAGACAGGGAAGTATTAGGCTAACATGTTAGTGTGCCCCTTAATAGACAGGGCAGTAGTAGGCTAACATGTTAGTGTGCCCCTTAATAGACAGGGCAGTAGTAGGCTAACATGTTAGTGTGCCCCTTAATAGACAGGGCAGTAGTAGGCTAACATGTTAGTGTGCCCCTTAATAGACAGGGCAGTAGTAGGCTAACATGTTAGTGTGCCCCTTAATAGACAGGGCAGTATTAGGCTAACATGTTAGTGTGCCCCTTAATAGACAGGGCAGTATTAGGCTAACATGTTAGTGTGCCCCTTAATAGACAGGGCAGTAGTAGGCTAACATGTTAGTGTGCCCCTTAATAGACAGGGCAGTAGTAGGCTAACATGTTAGTGTGCCCCTTAATAGACAGGGCAGTAGTAGGCTAACATGTTAGTGTGCCCCTTAATAGACAGGGCAGTATTAGGCTAACATGTTAGTGTGCCCCTTAATAGACAGGGCAGTATTAGGCTAACATGTTAGTGTGCCCCTTAATAGACAGGGCAGTAGTAGGCTAACATGTTAGTGTGCCCCTTAATAGACAGGGCAGTATTAGGCTAACATGTTAGTGTGCCCCTTAATAGACAGGGCAGTATTAGGCTAACATGTTAGTGTGCCCCTTAATAGACAGGGCAGTAGTAGGCTAACATGTTAGTGTGCCCCTTAATAGACAGGGCAGTAGTAGGCTAACATGTTAGTGTGCCCCTTAATAGACAGGGCAGTAGTAGGCTAACATGTTAGTGTGCCCCTTAATAGACAGGGCAGTAGTAGGCTAACATGTTATGTGTGCCCCTTAATAGACAGGGCAGTAGTAGGCTAACATGTTAGTGTGCCCCTTAATAGACAGGGCAGTAGTAGGCTAACATGTTAGTGTGCCCCTTAATAGACAGGGCAGTAGTAGGCTAACATGTTAGTGTGCCCCTTAATAGACAGGGCAGTATTAGGCTAACATGTTAGTGTGCCCCTTAATAGACAGGGCAGTATTAGGCTAACATGTTAGTGTGCCCCTTAATAGACAGGGCAGTAGTAGGCTAACATGTTAGTGTGCCCCTTAATAGACAGGGCAGTAGTAGGCTAACATGTTAGTGTGCCCCTTAATAGACAGGGCAGTAGTAGGCTAACATGTTAGTGTGCCCCTTAATAGACAGGGCAGTAGTAGGCTAACATGTTAGTGTGCCCCTTAATAGACAGGGCAGTATTAGGCTAACATGTATGTGTGCCCCTTAATAGACAGGGCAGTAGTAGGTTAACATGTTAGTGTGCCCCTTAATAGACAGGGCAGTAGTAGGCTAACATGTTAGTGTGCCCCTTAATAGACAGGGCAGTAGTAGGCTAACATGTTAGTGTGCCCCTTAATAGACAGGGCAGTAGTAGGCTAACATGTTAGTGTGCCCCTTAATAGACAGGGCAGTAGTAGGCTAACATGTTAGTGTGCCCCTTAATAGACAGGGCAGTAGTAGGCTAACATGTTAGTGTGCCCCTTAATAGACAGGGCAGTAGTAGGCTAACATGTTAGTGTGCCCCTTAATAGACAGGGCAGTAGTAGGCTAACATGTTAGTGTGCCCCTTAATAGACAGGGCAGTATTAGGCTAACATGTTAGTGTGCCCCTTAATAGACAGGGCAGTAGTAGGCTAACATGTTAGTGTGCCCCTTAATAGACAGGGCAGTAGTAGGCTAACATGTTAGTGTGCCCCTTAATAGACAGGGCAGTAGTAGGCTAACATGTTAGTGTGCCCCTTAATAGACAGGGCAGTAGTAGGCTAACATGTTAGTGTGCCCCTTAATAGACAGGGCAGTAGTAGGCTAACATGTTAGTGTGCCCCTTAATAGACAGGGCAGTAGTAGGCTAACATGTTAGTGTGCCCCTTAATAGACAGGGCAGTAGTAGGCTAACATGTTAGTGTGCCCCTTAATAGACAGGGCAGTATTAGGCTAACATGTTAGTGTGCCCCTTAATAGACAGGGCAGTATTAGGCTAACATGTTAGTGTGCCCCTTAATAGACAGGGCAGTAGTAGGCTAACATGTTAGTGTGCCCCTTAATAGACAGGGCAGTAGTAGGCTAACATGTTAGTGTGCCCCTTAATAGACAGGGCAGTAGTAGGCTAACATGTTAGTGTGCCCCTTAATAGACAGGGCAGTAGTAGGCTAACATGTTAGTGTGCCCCTTAATAGACAGGGCAGTATTAGGCTAACATGTTAGTGTGCCCCTTAATAGACAGGGCAGTAGTAGGCTAACATGTTAGTGTGCCCCTTAATAGACAGGGCAGTAGTAGGCTAACATGTTAGTGTGCCCCTTAATAGACAGGGCAGTATTAGGCTAACATGTTAGTGTGCCCCTTAATAGACAGGGCAGTATTAGGCTAACATGTTAGTGTGCCCCTTAATAGACAGGGCAGTAGTAGGCTAACATGTTAGTGTGCCCCTTAATAGACAGGGCAGTAGTAGGCTAACATGTTAGTGTGCCCCTTAATAGACAGGGCAGTAGTAGGCTAACATGTTAGTGTGCCCCTTAATAGACAGGGCAGTAGTAGGCTAACATGTTAGTGTGCCCCCTTAATAGACAGGGCAGTAGTAGGCTAACATGTTAGTGTGCCCCTTAATAGACAGGGCAGTAGTAGGCTAACATGTTAGTGTGCCCCTTAATAGACAGGGCAGTAGTAGGCTAACATGTTAGTGTGCCCCTTAATAGACAGGGCAGTAGTAGGCTAACATGTTAGTGTGCCCCTTAATAGACAGGGCAGTATTAGGCTAACATGTTAGTGTGCCCCTTAATAGACAGGGCAGTAGTAGGCTAACATGTTAGTGTGCCCCTTAATAGACAGGGCAGTAGTAGGCTAACATGTTAGTGTGCCCCTTAATAGACAGGGCAGTATTAGGCTAACATGTTAGTGTGCCCCTTAATAGACAGGGCAGTAGTAGGCTAACATGTTAGTGTGCCCCTTAATAGACAGGGCAGTAGTAGGCTAACATGTTAGTGTGCCCCTTAATAGACAGGGCAGTAGTAGGCTAACATGTTAGTGTGCCCCTTAATAGACAGGGCAGTATTAGGCTAACATGTTAGTGTGCCCCTTAATAGACAGGGCAGTAGTAGGCTAACATGTTAGTGTGCCCCTTAATAGACAGGGCAGTAGTAGGCTAACATGTTAGTGTGCCCCTTAATAGACAGGGCAGTAGTAGGCTAACATGTTAGTGTGCCCCTTAATAGACAGGGCAGTAGTAGGCTAACATGTTAGTGTGCCCCTTAATAGACAGGGCAGTAGTAGGCTAACATGTTAGTGTGCCCCTTAATAGACAGGGCAGTAGTAGGCTAACATGTTAGTGTGCCCCTTAATAGACAGGGCAGTAGTAGGCTAACATGTTAGTGTGCCCCTTAATAGACAGGGCAGTAGTAGGCTAACATGTTAGTGTGCCCCTTAATAGACAGGGCAGTAGTAGGCTAACATGTTAGTGTGCCCCTTAATAGACAGGGCAGTAGTAGGCTAACATGTTAGTGTGCCCCTTAATAGACAGGGCAGTAGTAGGCTAACATGTTAGTGTGCCCCTTAATAGACAGGGCAGTAGTAGGCTAACATGTTAGTGTGCCCCCTTAATAGACAGGGCAGTAGTAGGCTAACATGTTAGTGTGCCCCTTAATAGACAGGGCAGTATTAGGCTAACATGTTAGTGTGCCCCTTAATAGACAGGGCAGTAGTAGGCTAACATGTTAGTGTGCCCTTAATAGACAGGGCAGTAGTAGGCTAACATGTTAGTGTGCCCCTTAATAGACAGGGCAGTAGTAGGCTAACATGTTAGTGTGCCCCTTAATAGACAGGGCAGTAGTAGGCTAACATGTTAGTGTGCCCCCTTAATAGACAGGGCAGTAGTAGGCTAACATGTTAGTGTGCCCCTTAATAGACAGGGCAGTATTAGGCTAACATGTTAGTGTGCCCCTTAATAGACAGGGCAGTATTAGGCTAACATGTTAGTGTGCCCCTTAATAGACAGGGCAGTAGTAGGCTAACATGTTAGTGTGCCCCTTAATAGACAGGGCAGTATTAGGCTAACATGTTAGTGTGCCCCTTAATAGACAGGGCAGTAGTAGGCTAACATGTTAGTGTGCCCCTTAATAGACAGGGCAGTAGTAGGCTAACATGTTAGTGTGCCCCTTAATAGACAGGGCAGTAGTAGGCTAACATGTTAGTGTGCCCCTTAATAGACAGGGCAGTAGTAGGCTAACATGTTAGTGTGCCCCTTAATAGACAGGGCAGTATTAGGCTAACATGTTAGTGTGCCCCTTAATAGACAGGGCAGTAGTAGGCTAACATGTTAGTGTGCCCCTTAATAGACAGGGCAGTAGTAGGCTAACATGTTAGTGTGCCCCTTAATAGACAGGGCAGTATTAGGCTAACATGTTAGTGTGCCCCTTAATAGACAGGGCAGTAGTAGGCTAACATGTTAGTGTGCCCCTTAATAGACAGGGCAGTAGTAGGCTAACATGTTAGTGTGCCCCTTAATAGACAGGGCAGTATTAGGCTAACATGTTAGTGTGCCCCTTAATAGACAGGGCAGTAGTAGGCTAACATGTTAGTGTGCCCCTTAATAGACAGGGCAGTATTAGGCTAACATGTTAGTGTGCCCCTTAATAGACAGGGCAGTATTAGGCTAACATGTTAGTGTGCCCCTTAATAGACAGGGCAGTATTAGGCTAACATGTTAGTGTGCCCCTTAATAGACAGGGCAGTAGTAGGCTAACATGTTAGTGTGCCCCTTAATAGACAGGGCAGTATTAGGCTAACATGTTAGTGTGCCCCTTAATAGACAGGGCAGTATTAGGCTAACATGTTAGTGTGCCCCTTAATAGACAGGGCAGTAGTAGGCTAACATGTTAGTGTGCCCCTTAATAGACAGGGCAGTATTAGGCTAACATGTTAGTGTGCCCCTTAATAGACAGGGCAGTAGTAGGCTAACATGTTAGTGTGCCCCTTAATAGACAGGGCAGTAGTAGGCTAACATGTTAGTGTGCCCCTTAATAGACAGGGCAGTATTAGGCTAACATGTTAGTGTGCCCCTTAATAGACAGGGCAGTATTAGGCTAACATGTTAGTGTGCCCCTTAATAGACAGGGCAGTAGTAGGCTAACATGTTAGTGTGCCCCTTAATAGACAGGGCAGTAGTAGGCTAACATGTTAGTGTGCCCCTTAATAGACAGGGCAGTATTAGGCTAACATGTTAGTGTGCCCCTTAATAGACAGGGCAGTAGTAGGCTAACATGTTAGTGTGCCCCTTAATAGACAGGGCAGTAGTAGGCTAACATGTTAGTGTGCCCCTTAATAGACAGGGCAGTAGTAGGCTAACATGTTAGTGTGCCCCTTAATAGACAGGGCAGTAGTAGGCTAACATGTTAGTGTGCCCCTTAATAGACAGGGCAGTAGTAGGCTAACATGTTAGTGTGCCCCTAATAGACAGGGCAGTAGTAGGCTAACATGTTAGTGTGCCCCTTAATAGACAGGGCAGTATTAGGCTAACATGTTAGTGTGCCCCTTAATAGACAGGGCAGTAGTAGGCTAACATGTTAGTGTGCCCCCTTAATAGACAGGGCAGTAGTAGGCTAACATGTTAGTGTGCCCCTTAATAGACAGGGCAGTAGTAGGCTAACATGTTAGTGTGCCCCTTAATAGACAGGGCAGTAGTAGGCTAACATGTTAGTGTGCCCCTTAATAGACAGGGCAGTATTAGGCTAACATGTTAGTGTGCCCCTTAATAGACAGGGCAGTAGTAGGCTAACATGTTAGTGTGCCCCTTAATAGACAGGGCAGTAGTAGGCTAACATGTTAGTGTGCCCCTTAATAGACAGGGCAGTAGTAGGCTAACATGTTAGTGTGCCCCTTAATAGACAGGGCAGTATTAGGCTAACATGTTAGTGTGCCCCTTAATAGACAGGGCAGTATTAGGCTAACATGTTAGTGTGCCCCTTAATAGACAGGGCAGTAGTAGGCTAACATGTTAGTGTGCCCCTTAATAGACAGGGCAGTAGTAGGCTAACATGTTAGTGTGCCCCTTAATAGACAGGGCAGTAGTAGGCTAACATGTTAGTGTGCCCCTTAATAGACAGGGCAGTATTAGGCTAACATGTTAGTGTGCCCCTTAATAGACAGGGCAGTATTAGGCTAACATGTTAGTGTGCCCCTTAATAGACAGGGCAGTAGTAGGCTAACATGTTAGTGTGCCCCTTAATAGACAGGGCAGTAGTAGGCTAACATGTTAGTGTGCCCCTTAATAGACAGGGCAGTATTAGGCTAACATGTTAGTGTGCCCCTTAATAGACAGGGCAGTAGTAGGCTAACATGTTAGTGTGCCCCTTAATAGACAGGGCAGTAGTAGGCTAACATGTTAGTGTGCCCCTTAATAGACAGGGCAGTAGTAGGCTAACATGTTAGTGTGCCCCTTAATAGACAGGGCAGTATTAGGCTAACATGTTAGTGTGCCCCTTAATAGACAGGGCAGTAGTAGGCTAACATGTTAGTGTGCCCCTTAATAGACAGGGCAGTAGTAGGCTAACATGTTAGTGTGCCCCTTAATAGACAGGGCAGTAGTAGGCTAACATGTTAGTGTGCCCCTTAATAGACAGGGCAGTATTAGGCTAACATGTTAGTGTGCCCCTTAATAGACAGGGCAGTATTAGGCTAACATGTTAGTGTGCCCCTTAATAGACAGGGCAGTAGTAGGCTAACATGTTAGTGTGCCCCTTAATAGACAGGGCAGTAGTAGGCTAACATGTTAGTGTGCCCCTTAATAGACAGGGCAGTAGTAGGCTAACATGTTAGTGTGCCCCTTAATAGACAGGGCAGTAGTAGGCTAACATGTTAGTGTGCCCCTTAATAGACAGGGCAGTAGTAGGCTAACATGTTAGTGTGCCCCTTAATAGACAGGGCAGTAGTAGGCTAACATGTTAGTGTGCCCCTTAATAGACAGGGCAGTAGTAGGCTAACATGTTAGTGTGCCCCTTAATAGACAGGGCAGTAGTAGGCTAACATGTTAGTGTGCCCCTTAATAGACAGGGCAGTAGTAGGCTAACATGTTAGTGTGCCCCTTAATAGACAGGGCAGTAGTAGGCTAACATGTTAGTGTGCCCCTTAATAGACAGGGCAGTATTAGGCTAACATGTTAGTGTGCCCCTTAATAGACAGGGCAGTAGTAGGCTAACATGTTAGTGTGCCCCTTAATAGACAGGGCAGTAGTAGGCTAACATGTTAGTGTGCCCCTTAATAGACAGGGCAGTAGTAGGCTAACATGTTAGTGTGCCCCTTAATAGACAGGGCAGTAGTAGGCTAACATGTTAGTGTGCCCCTTAATAGACAGGGCAGTAGTAGGCTAACATGTTAGTGTGCCCCTTAATAGACAGGGCAGTAGTAGGCTAACATGTTAGTGTGCCCCTTAATAGACAGGGCAGTATTAGGCTAACATGTTAGTGTGCCCCTTAATAGACAGGGCAGTAGTAGGCTAACATGTTAGTGTGCCCCTTAATAGACAGGGCAGTATTAGGCTAACATGTTAGTGTGCCCCTTAATAGACAGGGCAGTAGTAGGCTAACATGTTAGTGTGCCCCTTAATAGACAGGGCAGTATTAGGCTAACATGTTAGTGTGCCCCTTAATAGACAGGGCAGTATTAGGCTAACATGTTAGTGTGCCCCTTAATAGACAGGGCAGTATTAGGCTAACATGTTAGTGTGCCCCTTAATAGACAGGGCAGTAGTAGGCTAACATGTTAGTGTGCCCTTAATAGACAGGGCAGTATTAGGCTAACATGTTAGTGTGCCCCTTAATAGACAGGGCAGTATTAGGCTAACATGTTAGTGTGCCCCTTAATAGACAGGGCAGTATTAGGCTAACATGTTAGTGTGCCCCTTAATAGACAGGGCAGTATTAGGCTAACATGTTAGTGTGCCCCTTAATAGACAGGGCAGTATTAGGCTAACATGTTAGTGTGCCCCTTAATAGACAGGGCAGTAGTAGGCTAACATGTTAGTGTGCCCCCTTAATAGACAGGGCAGTAGTAGGCTAACATGTTAGTGTGCCCCCTTAATAGACAGGGCAGTAGTAGGCTAACATGTTAGTGTGCCCCTTAATAGACAGGGCAGTAGTAGGCTAACATGTTAGTGTGCCCCTTAATAGACAGGGCAGTATTAGGCTAACATGTTAGTGTGCCCCTTAATAGACAGGGCAGTATTAGGCTAACATGTTAGTGTGCCCCTTAATAGACAGGGCAGTATTAGGCTAACATGTTAGTGTGCCCCTTAATAGACAGGGCAGTATTAGGCTAACATGTTAGTGTGCCCCTTAATAGACAGGGCAGTATTAGGCTAACATGTTAGTGTGCCCCTTAATAGACAGGGCAGTAGTAGGCTAACATGTTAGTGTGCCCCTTAATAGACAGGGCAGTATTAGGCTAACATGTTAGTGTGCCCCTTAATAGACAGGGCAGTATTAGGCTAACATGTTAGTGTGCCCCTTAATAGACAGGGCAGTATTAGGCTAACATGTTAGTGTGCCCCTTAATAGACAGGGCAGTAGTAGGCTAACATGTTAGTGTGCCCCTTAATAGACAGGGCAGTATTAGGCTAACATGTTAGTGTGCCCCTTAATAGACAGGGCAGTATTAGGCTAACATGTTAGTGTGCCCCTTAATAGACAGGGCAGTATTAGGCTAACATGTTAGTGTGCCCCTTAATAGACAGGGCAGTATTAGGCTAACATGTTAGTGTGCCCCTTAATAGACAGGGCAGTATTAGGCTAACATGTTAGTGTGCCCCTTAATAGACAGGGCAGTATTAGGCTAACATGTTAGTGTGCCCCTTAATAGACAGGGCAGTATTAGGCTAACATGTTAGTGTGCCCCTTAATAGACAGGGCAGTATTAGGCTAACATGTTAGTGTGCCCCTTAATAGACAGGGCAGTAGTAGGCTAACATGTTAGTGTGCCCCTTAATAGACAGGGCAGTAGTAGGCTAACATGTTAGTGTGCCCCTTAATAGACAGGGCAGTATTAGGCTAACATGTTAGTGTGCCCCTTAATAGACAGGGCAGTATTAGGCTAACATGTTAGTGTGCCCCTTAATAGACAGGGGGCAGTATTAGGCTAACATGTTAGTGTGCCCCTTAATAGACAGGGCAGTAGTAGGCTAACATGTTAGTGTGCCCCTTAATAGACAGGGCAGTAGTAGGCTAACATGTTAGTGTGCCCCTTAATAGACAGGGCAGTATTAGGCTAACATGTTAGTGTGCCCCTTAATAGACAGGGCAGTAGTAGGCTAACATGTTAGTGTGCCCCTTAATAGACAGGGCAGTAGTAGGCTAACATGTTAGTGTGCCCCTTAATAGACAGGGCAGTAGTAGGCTAACATGTTAGTGTGCCCCTTAATAGACAGGGCAGTAGTAGGCTAACATGTTAGTGTGCCCCTTAATAGACAGGGCAGTATTAGGCTAACATGTTAGTGTGCCCCTTAATAGACAGGGCAGTAGTAGGCTAACATGTTAGTGTGCCCCTTAATAGACAGGGCAGTAGTAGGCTAACATGTTAGTGTGCCCCTTAATAGACAGGGCAGTAGTAGGCTAACATGTTAGTGTGCCCCCTAATAGACAGGGCAGTAGTAGGCTAACATGTTAGTGTGCCCCTTAATAGACAGGGCAGTATTAGGCTAACATGTTAGTGTGCCCCTTAATAGACAGGGCAGTAGTAGGCTAACATGTTAGTGTGCCCCTTAATAGACAGGGCAGTAGTAGGCTAACATGTTAGTGTGCCCCTTAATAGACAGGGCAGTAGTAGGCTAACATGTTAGTGTGCCCCTTAATAGACAGGGCAGTAGTAGGCTAACATGTTAGTGTGCCCCTTAATAGACAGGGCAGTAGTAGGCTAACATGTTAGTGTGCCCCTTAATAGACAGGGCAGTAGTAGGCTAACATGTTAGTGTGCCCCTTAATAGACAGGGCAGTAGTAGGCTAACATGTTAGTGTGCCCTTAATAGACAGGGCAGTAGTAGGCTAACATGTTAGTGTGCCCCTTAATAGACAGGGCAGTAGTAGGCTAACATGTTAGTGTGCCCTTAATAGACAGGGCAGTAGTAGGCTAACATGTTAGTGTGCCCCTTAATAGACAGGGCAGTAGTAGGCTAACATGTTAGTGTGCCCCTTAATAGACAGGGCAGTAGTAGGCTAACATGTTAGTGTGCCCCTTAATAGACAGGGCAGTAGTAGGCTAACATGTTAGTGTGCCCCTTAATAGACAGGGCAGTAGTAGGCTAACATGTTAGTGTGCCCCTTAATAGACAGGGCAGTAGTAGGCTAACATGTTAGTGTGCCCCTTAATAGACAGGGCAGTAGTAGGCTAACATGTTAGTGTGCCCTTAATAGACAGGGCAGTAGTAGGCTAACATGTTAGTGTGCCCCTTAATAGACAGGGCAGTAGTAGGCTAACATGTTAGTGTGCCCCTTAATAGACAGGGCAGTATTAGGCTAACATGTTAGTGTGCCCCTTAATAGACAGGGCAGTAGTAGGCTAACATGTTAGTGTGCCCCCTAATAGACAGGGCAGTAGTAGGCTAACATGTTAGTGTGCCCCCTTAATAGACAGGGCAGTAGTAGGCTAACATGTTAGTGTGCCCCTTAATAGACAGGGCAGTAGTAGGCTAACATGTATGTGTGCCCCTTAATAGACAGGGCAGTAGTAGGTTAACATGTTAGTGTGCCCCTTAATAGACAGGGCAGTAGTAGGCTAACATGTTAGTGTGCCCCTTAATAGACAGGGCAGTAGTAGGCTAACATGTTAGTGTGCCCCTTAATAGACAGGGCAGTAGTAGGCTAACATGTTAGTGTGCCCCTTAATAGACAGGGCAGTATTAGGTTAACATGTTAGTGTGCCCCTTAATAGACAGGGCAGTAGTAGGCTAACATGTTAGTGTGCCCCTTAATAGACAGGGCAGTATTAGGCTGACATGTTAGTGTGCCCCTTAATAGACAGGGCAGTATTAGGCTAACATGTTAGTGTGCCCCTTAATAGACAGGGCAGTATTAGGCTAACATGTTAGTGTGCCCCTTAATAGACAGGGCAGTAGTAGGCTAACATGTTAGTGTGCCCCTTAATAGACAGGGCAGTAGTAGGCTAACATGTTAGTGTGCGCCTTAATAGACAGGGCAGTATTAGGCTAACATGTTAGTGTGCCCCTTAATAGACAGGGCAGTATTAGGCTAACATGTTAGTGTGCCCCTTAATAGACAGGGCAGTATTAGGCTAACATGTTAGTGTGCCCCTTAATAGACAGGGCAGTAGTAGGCTAACATGTTAGTGTGCCCCTTAATAGACAGGGCAGTATTAGGCTAACATGTATGTGTGCCCCTTAATAAATCAAATCAAATCACATTTTATTTGTCACATGCACTGAATACAATAGGTTTAGACCTTACCGTGAAATGCTTACTTACATGCCCTTAACCAACAATGCAGTTCAAGAAATAGAGTTCAGAAAATATTTACTAAACAAACAAAAGTGAAAAAAAAAAAAAGGATATATATTTTACATTTTCAGTCATTTAACAGACACTCTTATCCAGATAGTTAGTGAGTGCATACATTTTTAAAATTGTTTTATTCATACTGGCCCCCCGTGGGAATCGAACCCACAACCCTGGAGTTGCAAACGCCATGCTCTACCAACTGAGCTACATCCTTGCCAGCTATTCCCTCCCCTACCCTGGGCCAATTTTGCACCGCCCCATGGGTCTCCCGGTCACGGCTGCCTACAACAGAGCCTGGATTCGTACCAGGATTTCTTGTGGCACAGCGATGCAGTTTCTTAGACCACTGCGCCACTCGGGAGACAGGGCCTAAAGGGGTACCGGTACCGAGTCAATGTGCGGAGGTGCAGGTTAGTCGAGGTAATTTGTACATTTACATTATTTAGCAGACGCTCTTATCCAGAGCGACTTACAGTTAGTGCATACATTATTCTTTTTTTATATATATATATATATATTTTTTCATTCTGGCCCCCCGTGGGAATCGAACCCACAACCCTGGCGTTGCAAACGCCATGCTCTACCAACTGAGCTACCTCCCTGCCGGCCATTCCCTCCCCTACCCTGGACGATGCTGGGCCAATTGTGCGCCGCCCCATTGGTCTCCCGGTTGCGGCCGGCTACAGCAGAGCCTGGATTCGAACCAGGATCTCTAGTGGCACAGCTAGCACTGGTAGGGGTAAAGTGACTATGCATAGATAATAAACAGTGTAAAAACAAAGGGGGGGGGGGGACACAAATATTAATTTTCACAAAGTCTGCTG
This sequence comes from Coregonus clupeaformis, assembly GCF_020615455.1. Classification (NCBI taxonomy): domain Eukaryota; kingdom Metazoa; phylum Chordata; class Actinopteri; order Salmoniformes; family Salmonidae; genus Coregonus; species Coregonus clupeaformis. The sequence goes on from NW_025533781.1 coordinate 188,314, forward strand.
CCTCAGTTTTTATGATGGCAATTTGCATATACTCCAGAATGTTATGAAAAGTGGTCAGATGAATTGCAATTAATTGCTATGAAAATGAACTTAATCCCATAAAAAAATTTCTACTGCATTTCAGCCCTGCCACAAATGGACCAGCTGACATGATGTGTGTGATTCTCTCGTTAACACAGGTGAGAGTGTTCATGAGGACAAGGCTGGAGATCACTCTGTCATGCTGATTGAGTTAGAATAACAGACTGGAAGCTTTAAAAGGAGGGTGGTGCTTGAAACCATTGTTCTTCCTCTGTTAACCATGGTTACCTGCAAGGAAACACGTGCCATCATCATTGCTTTGCACAAAAAGGGCTTCACAGGCAAGGATATTGCTACTAGGAAGATTGCACCTAAATCAACCATTTATTGGATCATCAAGAACTTCAAGGAGAGAGGTTCAATTGTTGTGAAGAAGGCTTCAGGGCGCCCAAGAAAGTCCAGCAAGTGCCAGGACCGTCTCCTAAAGTTGATTCAGCTGCGGGATCAGGGCACCACCAGTTCAGAGCTTGCTCAGGAATGGCAGCAGGCAGGTGTGAGTGCATCTGCACGCACAGTGAGGCGAAGACTTTTGGAGAATGGCCTGGTGTCAAGAAGGGCAGCGAGGAAGCCACTTCTCTCTCCAGGAAAAACATCAGGGACAGACTGATATTCTGCAAAAGGTACAGGGATTGGACTGCTGAGGACTGGGGTAAAGTCATTTTCTCTGATGAATCCCCTTTCCGATTGTTTGGGGCATCCGGAAGAAAGCTTGTCCGGAGAAGACAAGGTGAGCGCTACCATTAGTCCTGTGTCATGCCAACAGAAAAGTATCCTGAGGGGTTGCTTCTCAGCCAAGGGAGTGGGCTCACTCAAAATGTTTCCTAAGAACACAGCCATGAATAAAGAATGGTACCAACACATCCTCCGAGAGCAACTTCTCCCAACCATCCAAGAACAGTTTGGTGACGAACAATGCCTTTCCCAGCATGATGAAGCACTTGCCATAAGGCAAAAGTGATAACTAAGTGGCTCGGGGAACAAAACATCGACATTTTGGGTCCATGGCCAGGAAACTCCCCAGACCTTAATCCCATTGAGAACTTGTGGTCAATCCTCAAGAGGCGGGTGGACAAACAAAAACCCGCAAATTCGGACAAATTCCAAGCATTGATTCTGCAAGAATGGACTGCAATCAGTCAGGATGTGGCCTAGAAGTTAATTGACAGCATTGTAATTATACTTCAGTATACCATAGTAACATCTGACAAAAATATTTAAAAACACTGAAGCAGCAAACTTTGTGAAGACCAATACCACGACTGTAAATAGTCTGGGTGGCCATTTTATTAATTGTTCAGCAGTGTTTTGGCTTGGGGGTAGAAGCTTTTAAGGAGCCTTTTGGACCTAGACTTGGCGCTTGCCGTGCACCGCTTGCCGTGCAGTAGCAGAGAGAACAGTATGGCTTGGGTGACTGGAGTCTTTGACAATTGTTATGCCTTCCTCTGACACCGCCTAGTATATATGTCCTTGATGGCAGGAAGCTTGGCCCCAGTGATGTACCTGGCCATACGCATGTATACTCAATCGTGCCCCTTAATAGACAGGGCAGTTGTGGTGATGTGACTTTCATTAATATGATGACTGTAATTTATCAAACCAACTAACTATTGAATTGAATTGAATTTATTTTGGGTAACAGACATATAACAAAATGTACAATGCGGACCCAGAGGATATCACTTGAAAGTATTAATTAAAATGCTTGTTTCCAAAGTGGTCCTCGATGGTAAAATCAGTAATGATTAAAAGGCCAGACAAAATGACAAACAACCATAAATACATTCATTTATATTGACGTCCTAAAAAGTGACACTATTCACTGCACTTTTCCCTAACTTAAATAATTGACCATATTAATTTTGCATTAAAGCAATCTATTCATTGCACATCATACATATCATTCAAATAAATAAACCTGACCAGCAGTAGGGGGCACAAAGGGCAGTGGAGTGGTTTCTCTTACTTAGACAACCTTGTCCAAATGAAAACCTTTGCTTGCTTTTTTAAGCTATTTCTACTTTTTCTTTGCTTGATCTCCAAGGGGAGGCTATTCCATAGACAAATGCCTGTATAGAAAAATGTGCTCCGAACACTAACTATGTTTAGTTGTTACTCAATTAAATTAATCATGTAACAATTAACTCATTAAGAATTGGGGCACCACGGAAGAAGTTGTTTGTAGAGTTACCATCTCCCGAATTAAACTCTTAAAGGTCTTTACCTTTCACTATGTATAAAACAGTCTACGTATCAATCATTACCTCTTATCAGTCGTCATTCTGAACGGTCGCAGAATTCTTGGATCCGCAAGAACCCCAGCTTTACTTATGATTCAACACTACACAAACTGGCTTAATTATTTATTTACTAGCTAACTAAATAATAACACAGAATACATACATACTTAATACATGAGAAAAACTCCCTAGCGGACCAACAACAGCATGACTGCTTGGTTATTAACAGAGAGAGGGGTAAAGGAAGAGGGAGAGGGAGAGACAAAGAGAGAGTCAAACTTATCGTTGATACATTTGGAAACCACCCTCAAAGTAATCATCATACTTTGCTCACGAACCACCGCCCGTTTTGGAGTAAGAAACCAATGAATGTATTTACGTGTTGCCGCTCGCCGCTCTCTGTGGACCCAGGCCCTCTTGGAAAGGAGGTTCCGCTCTCTGTGGACCCAGGCCCTCTTGGAAAGGAGGTTTTGTCTGGGTCTTTGCTTAACTTACTTGGCTCTGATTGTCCACCAGAGGTCACAATGTCCTTCTTCTTTGTTCTGGCTAGTAGTGGAGTGTACTCAAAGCAGATACTCTGTGATTGTCTGAGATGGGATTTTCTCCTTCCCACCTCGTGTCTTTAGTCAAAGTTCTAGATCACTTTCCATGCACAGCTGCAGACTGCCAATATTCTGGTCTAGTGAGTTTATTTTCTTCACCTCGTGTTGACATTCAAAGTTCTAACCATTTCAAACATGTGGACTACCATCTCCACACTTTCTGGTCTTTCTGGACCAACCATTTTAAGCTGTATAGCACAGCTCCACACTTTCTGGTCTGATGGTATTTGTTACCAAGGCTTTTTATGCACTCTGGTAAAACAGTCGTTCCAACTTGCTGACACGGTCTCTGAGCTCACTCGGGTCATGTCTAGTCACCGTGCATAGCTTTACTTCCAAGATAGCGTAGCAGTGCGGTCGTGTTCTCTTGTGTGTCCATGTAAATAGCCAGTTTTTTTGTATTTTTGTTTTGTATTTTACGTATATATTTCCCTATCACACTTTTCATCCTTCTACTAAATATACTTTCCTGCAACCCGCCTCACTCAATGTGGAACGGATTCTATTATTTACTCACCTTTATCTAGAATCTCCAGTTGAAACTAGCTAGCCAGCTAACTAGCTACTTGCTATAAGCCACCGTTAGCGGTTTTCACCCAGAACATCGGATTTTCTGCCGGAATAACTGAATCACTGGACCTTAACACCGGATCTAGCTAGCCGCAACCAAATGGATGTCGAATGGATGTTGCTGTAGGCTAATCACCACTGCCCCCGTAGCACCAGTTAGCTTTGAGCTAGCCCCGGCTATCTACCTCTCTGTCTACCGGACGGGAGTAGCCAGCTAACCAGCTAACTAGCTACTTGCTATTAGCTACCGTTAGCGGCTTTTTCTCCATTGTCCGTGGCCTGCACTACCTACCAGCCAGCTCTAGCCTGGACTATTGTCGGCCAGTCTGCATTGTCTGCACAGCGAGTTATCGACCCATCGAATTTTCTGCCGGAATCACTGAATCACTGGACCTTTAACTCTGGATAATCGCAACTAGCTAGCTGCAACCAAATGAACGTTGTTGTTGGATAATCAGCCTTGAGCTAGCCTTGAATCAAGCACATCTCCCGGCTATCTACCTCTCTTTCAACCGGACGAGACCTCCTAGAGTCGACACGGAGCCCTGCAGATCCATCACGACTGGTCTGCCGACGTAATCGTCTGTGGTTTCAACAGGCTTCCCGTTGCGACGACCACGAAGATCCATCTGCTAGCACCGGCCCGCTTGCACACGCAAACTACAACCGTGCTTCCTGCTCGCTGTCCTGAAGCACCAATTTGAACTGCTCTTGGATTCACATATTGCTGTTCACTGGACCTTATGATAACTCAGCTGCACAGCTGATGCCTGCTGGAATGTTCCTTTACACGGTACCCTGTCCTTTTTATTCTGTTTAGCCTCAGCCCAAACTTTATCGCCATTACCAGTTCTTGTCTTAGCTCTCTCTAATAACACCTGTGATTGCTTTATGCCTCTCTCCCATGTCAATATGCCTTGCCTATTGCTGTTCCAGTTAGTTCTTATTATACAATTTCACTGTAGAACCCCAAGTCCCTCTCAAACTGCCTCAAATAGTTCCTTTGTTCCACCCCCCATACACGCCGAGACCGGCTCAATCGGTGCCTCCAGTGATGCTATCTCTTTCATTGTTACCCAACGCTTAGGTTTACCTCCACTGTACTCATATCCTTCCATATCCTTGTCTGTACATAATGCCCTGAATCATTTCTACAACGCCCGGAATTTTGCCCCCTTTATTCTCTGTACCCAACGCACTAGAAGACCAGTTCTTAAAGCCTTTAGCCGTGTCCTTATTCTATTCCTCCTCTGTTCCTCTGGTGATGTAGAGGCTAACCCAGGCCCTGTAGCCTCCAGTATCTCTTCTACCCCCCAGGCACTATCATTTGTTGAGTTCTGTAACCGTAAAAGCCTTGGTTTCTTGCATGTTAACATCACAAGTCTCCTCCCCAAGTTTGAGTTATTCACTGCGTTAGCACACTCTGCCAATGCTGATGTTCTAGCAGTGTTTGAATCTTGGCTTAGGAAGGCCACCAAAAATTCAGAAATGTCCATTCCAAACTACAACATTTTCCGTCTCGATAGAACTGCCAAAGGGGGTGGAGTTGCAATCTACTGTAGAGATAGCCTGCAGAGCTCTATCATACTATCCAGGTCTGTGCCCAAACAGTTTGAGCTTCTACTTCTAAAAATCTGCCTTTCCAGAAATAAGTCTCTCACTGTTGCCGTTTGCTACAGACCCCCCTCAGCCCCCAGCTGTGCCCTGGACACCATATGTGAATTGATTGCCCCCCATTTATCCTCAGAGTTCGTACTGCTTGGTGACCTAAATTGGGATATGCTTAACACCCCGGCCATCCTACAATCCAAACTATATGCCCTCAATCTCACACAAATTATCAACGAACCTACCAGGTACAACCCTAAATCCGTAAAAATGGGTACCCTCATATATATCATCCTGACTAACTTACCCTCTAAATACACCTCCGCTGTCTTCAACCAGGATCTCAGCGATCACTGCCTTATTGCCTGCGTCCGAAACGGGTCCGCGGTCAACGACCACCCCTCATCACTGTCAAACGCTCCCTAAAACACTTTAGCGAGCAGGCCTTCCTAATTGACCTGGCCCAGGTATCCTGGATGGATATAGATCTCATTCCGTCAGTAGAGGATGCCTAGTTGTTCTTTAAAAGTAATTTCCTCTCAATCTTAAATAAACATGCCCCATTCAAAAAATACAGAACTAAGAACAGATATAGCCTCTGGTTCTCCTCAGACTTGACTGCCCTTGACCAGCACAAAAACATCCTGTGGCATACTGCATTAGCATCAAAGAGCCCCCGCAATATGCAACTTTTCAGGGAAGTCAGGAACCAATATACACAAGGAGTTAGGAAAGCAAAGGCTAACTTTTTCAAACAGAAATTTGCATCCTGTAGCACTAACTCCAAAAAGTTTTGGGACACTGTAAAGTCCATGGAGAATAAGAGCACCTCCTCCCAGCTACCCACTGCATTGAGGCTAGGAAACACTATCACCACCGATAAATCTACAATAATCGAGAATTTCAACAAGCATTTTGTCACGGCTGGCCATGCTTTCCACCTGGCTACCACTACCCCGGCCACCAGCTCTGCACCCTCCGCTGCAACTTGCCCATGCCCCCCCTGCTTCTCCTTCACACAAATTCAGACAGCTGATGTTCTGAAAGAGCTGCAAATCCGGACCCCTACAAATCATCTGGGCTAGACAATCTGGACCCTTTCTTTCTAAAAATATCCGCCGAAATTGTCGCAACCCCTATTACTAGGCTGTTCAACCTCTCTTTCGTAACGTCTGAGATCCCCAGAGATTGGAAAGCTGCCGCGGTCATCCCCCTCTTCAAAGGGGATGACACTCTAGATCCAAACTTTTACACACCTTTATCCATCCTGCCCTGCCTTTCCAAAGTTTTTGAAAACCAAGTTAACAAACAGATCACCGACCATTTCGAATCCCACCGTACCTTCTCTGCTATGCAATCCGGTTTCCGAGCTGGTCATGGGTGCACCTCAGCCACGCTCAAGTTCCTAAACAATATTATAACCGTGATTTATAATAGACAGTACTGTGCATCCGTCTTCATCGACCTGGCCAAGGCTTTAGACTCTGTCAACCACCACATTCTTATTGGCAGACTAAATAGCCTTGGTTTCTCAAATGACTGCCTCGACTGGTTCACCAACTACTTCTCAGATAGAGTTCAATGTGTCAAATCGGAGGGCCTGTTGTCTGGACCTATGGCAGTCTCTATGGGGGTGCCACAGGGTTCAAATCTTGGGCCGACTCTTTTCTCCGTGTATATCAATGATGTCGCTCTTGCTGCTGGTGACTCTCAGATTCCTCTACGCAGATGACACCATTTTGTATACATCTGGCCCTTCATTGGACACTGTGTTAACAAACCTCCAAACGAGATTCAATGCCATACAACATTCCTTCAGTAGCCTCCAACTGCTCTTAAACACTAGTAAAACTAAATGCATGCTCTTCAATCGAACGCTGCTGGCACCCGCCCACCCGACTAGAATCACTACTCTCGACGGGTCTGACTTAGAATATGTGGACAACTACAAATACCTAGGTGTCTGGTTAGACTGTAAACTCTCCTTCCAGACTAAGAATCTCCAATTAAGAATTAAGAATCTCCAATCCAAAGTTAAATCTAGAATCGGCTTCCTATTTCGCAACAAAGCCTCCTTCACTCATGCTGCCAAACAGCATGACTACAGGTGGTCTTCTGTAGCTCAGCTGGTAGAGCACGGCGCTTGTAACGCCAAGGTAGTGGGTTCGATCCCCGGGACCACCCATACACAAAAATGTATGCATGCATGACTGTAAGTCGCTTTGGATAAAAGCGTCTAATAAATGGCATATTATTATTATTATATTAAACATGCCCTCGTAAAACTGACTATACTTCCGATCCTTGACTTCGGCGATGTCATTTACAAAATAGCCTCCAACACTCTACTTGAATTGGATGTAGTCTATCACAATGCCATCCGTTTTGTCTCCAAAGCCCCATATACTACCCACCACTGTGACCTGTACGCTCTTGTTGGCTGGTCCTCACTACATATGTCGCCAAACCCACTGGCTCCAGGCCATCTATAAATCACTGCTAGGCAAATCCCCACCTTATCTTAGCTCATTGGTCACCATAGCAACACCCACCCGTAGTATGCGCTCCAGCAGGTATATCTCACTGGTCATCCCCAAAGCCAACACCTCCTTTGGCCGCCATTCCTTCCAGTTCTCTGCTGCCAATGACTGAAACGAATTGCAAAAATCTCTGAAGCTGGAGACTCGTATCTCCCTCACTAACTTTAAGCATCAGTTGTCAGAGCACCTTACCGATCACTGCACCTGTACACAGCCCATCTGAAATTAGCCCACCCAACTACCTCATCCCCATATTGTTATTTATTTTGCTCATTTGCACCCCAGTATTTCTATTTGCACATAATCTCTTGCACATCTATCATTCCAGTGTTAATACTAATTGTAATTATTTTGCACTATAGCCTATTTATTGCCTTACCTCCATAACTTGCTACATTTGCACACACTGTATATATATTTTCTGTTGTATTTTTGACTTTATGTTTTGTTTTACCCCATATGTAACTCTGTGTTGTTGTTTTTATCGCACTGCTTTGCTTTATCTTGGCCAGGTCGCAGTTGTAAATGAGAACTTGTTCTCAATGGGCTTACCTGGTTAAATAAAGGTGAAATAAATACATAAAAATTAAATAAATATGAAAACCTATGATCTCGTTAGAAAACTAAAATCACATTACTATCTTAACAAAACATTTTTCAATTTCTATACACAATGTATTGGATTAAGACTTGACAGATAGAATGTGTATACTTTCCAAATGACAGCACTTTCTTGATATCATCCTTAATGACATCACAAAATAATAAACACTATGACATGGTTATTCTTTAGATCTCTCCATCTCCATCCTGTTCCAGTCTCCACCGACCACTCATCAGCCCAAACAACCGTCCCAGATCATCTCTTCTCCAGGTCCCTCACTCTGAACCGCCTACCGCCCTAGTGGCGGTTGCCACCGGGAGGATGGCAGCTACAGACTCCGTCAACGCCAAGAACTGGCAGGCGTTCCCCGGGAGTATTGGGATCTGGGGGAGGTGTTTAGTAAGAGGGCCTACCTCCTCACAGCCTGCACTATCGATCTCCTGCCGGGTGCCATGCCCACACGAGAGCGAGTGCCTCGTCGAGGGTCACATCCGTCCCTCTACCTCACCCGCGGGCGCGGGCTTCTTCTTCATGGGGAAAAAGGACTGTGGGAAGCGGCCATGCATTGATTACCGGGCGCTCAATGACATCACGGTTAAGAACCGCTACCCACTCCCCCTGATGATGACGGCATTCGAGTTGATGCAGGGAGCCCGGGTCTTCACCAAGCAGGACTTATGCAATGCCTATAACCTGGTGAGGATTCGGGAAGGGGACGAGTGGAAGACGGCTTTTACCACACCCAGTGGGCATTACGAGTACCAAGTCATGCCGTTTGGTCTAGCCAACGCGCCTGCGGTGTTCCAGGCATTGGTCAATGACGTGCTCCAGGACCTCCTCGACTACAGCGTCTTCGTGTATTTGGATGACATCCTAATATTTTCAAAAGATATGAGTGAACACCAGCAGCACGTTCAGCAGGTCCTCCAACACCTTCTCCATCACCAGGTCTACGTCAAGGCGGAGAAGTGCGTGTTCCACACAGAGACAGTCTCCTTCCTGGGGTTCATCGTCACGCAGGGGGACCTACAGATGGACCCAGCCAAGCTCAGCGCGGTACTGGATTGGCCCCAGCCCTCATCCGTCAAGCAACTACAACGGTTTTTAGGGTTCACAAATTTTTATAGCCGATTTATTACCAATTTTAGCTCCCTAGCTGCTCCCCTGACAGCCCTCACCCAGACGAGCGCTCTTTCTCCTGGACCTCGGAAGTGGGGAACGAATTTGATGCACTTAAGCGGCGCTTTACATCGGCCCCAGTCCTCGGGCATCCTGATCCGTCCCTGCTGTTCATTGTGGAGATGGATGCTTCAGACGTTGCGGTGGGAGCAATCCTGTCCCAGCGGTTCCTCACGGATGGTAAGACTCATCCCTGCGCGTTTTTCTCCCGTCGGCTGTCCCCGGCGGAGCGGAATAAAGACGTGGGGAACCCTGAGCTGCTAGCGGTCAAGCTCGCCCTGGGGGAGTGGAGGCATTGGCTAGAGGGGGCCACCCATCCATTCGTTGTATGGAATGACCATAAGAACTTAGCATACATTCAGGGGGCCAAGAGGCTCAACTTGCGCCAGGCCAGGTGGGCGTTGTTCTTCACCAGGTTCCGGTTCACGATCTAATACCGTCCGTGGACCTGGTGGAGAGGGACGACCCCATTGTTTTAAGGCGGAGCGTAGCGCTCCAAAATGTCCCTATAAGAGGGGATGCCTCCCTTTATCTTCAGCGACTGGACTAGACTGGAGAAGCCAAGAAGACACGAAGAAAGACTCAGGACGAGATACGCCGTCGATTTCCAGTTCATCGACGTCGTCCCAGATATGAGCACACCTGGAGATTTTCCACCCCCAAAAGCTCTTTTCAGAGCTCAATGCAGATGCTCCTCCATGGCGGCTGGCGACTCCCACTACTTATGTTTCGTGTGTTTGGGGTCTCAGCATGCCAAAGCAGTCCCTCTAACTGCACCTCCTGCGCCCTCCTTTCTATAAAGGAGAGGAAGCAGCGCTGAGCGTTTTTCAGGGAGGATATCCCTCTAGAAGATGTGTTGTCGATTTTAGCCTCTGCTTCAGACTCTGGAGATGATGGGGACTATGAGAAGGATCAGGCTCCTTCCGTAGAGCTTCTCTGACGAGCTGATCGATTCCCCACTGCCCTAAGGCAGCATCAGCCTGACACAAAATTATGCACACACCTACAGCCAATAGGAGTACAGGTGTCCCTATAAGAGGGGATGCCTCCCCTCAATCAGCCTCCAGAGATATTTATCTTCAGCGAGACTAGAGAGGGTCGGCAGGGCCTTAAGTCCTATGGGGCTCCGCTCCACTCATAGAACTGGAGTTACACTCCGGTAACTAATCGTTCTATATCGTGGCGCTCCGCCCCATAGGGGAGCTCTGCTCCTATTGGTTTAAGGCACAGCGTAGCGCTCCAAAATGTACTCCCTGCCGAGCCCAACACTTCCCATCAAAATGAAAAGGTCAGGCCTAGCAATGTAAACCACTGTAAACCATACAAGTGTCACAATATACTGCGTCATCGCTTAAAACCCCGCCCACCTAGTCCAATGGCAACACCAATGACTAGTGGGCAGATCACCAGAATACAGGCCATACTAATCTGTACTAGCAGATAGATGGTACCTTAATATCCTGTCACAATAATACTGACCACTAATGGAATGACACAGAGTGTCACGCTACATTGTGTATACGGTAGGCCGCCTCACTCAATCAATGGAATCCCAGAGATTAGTGGGCAGATCCCAGAACATGATTCATACTAATCTGAACAAGCAGATAGATTACGTCACATTCCGTCAAATTGTCATGACCGGTCTAATAGTACCGTAACCCAGGTTACTACTATTATCCCTCATCATTCCGCCTCACTCCAGTGAATCACTGGTGGGCAGATCAATACATGCCCTCTACTGTACTGAACCTGTCAGTCAGGAGTCATGTCAAAAAATATATGTCCTTCTATCAGAAGCGTACCTGAAGGAGACCTGTCTCCACAGTCCTCCATTCCTCTCTCCTAGCTCAAGTTCTCCCCTCAGCTACGCTGAGTACAGACTGAGCCAAAGAGTTAGAAGGCATATCCAAGAGATAGAAACGAATAAATGGAGACGGTGTTGACCATGACGCCGCTGCACAGATATCCTCCACCCCTGTTCCTCTGAAAAGGGCAGTAAAAGCTGCTACTCCACGAGTGGAGTGAGCTCTTATACCCTGAGGCAATTGTCGCCCTGCTGCCTCATAAGCTGTCTCAATGCCCTCACAAAGCCAATGAGACAGACGCTGTTTCGAAAGTGTTCTACCTAGTGCAGCCGCACCGTGACACACAAACAGCTGAGGCGATGACCTAATCGCTGCTGTGCGCTCAACGTAACACGCCAAGGCGCGCACTGGGCACAGGCGATGAAGCCTTTCCTCACTCCTCTCCCTATGAGGAGGGGGAGAAAAAGCCCACAGCTCCACGGTCTGTGATCTATATGAACTCTTAATAACCTTCGGCACAAATGCCGGGTTAGGACGTAACACCGCTCTGCTCAGATCGCCATTAATGGCCAGGCAGTCGGGTCTCGTCGAAAGAGCACAAATCACTGACACGCTTAGCTGTAGTCAAAGCGAGCAACAGTGCCATCTTAATAGACAGCATCTTGAGGGGTATTTTGATTCAATGGCTCGAACGGCGACTTACATAGCGCTTCGAGTACCAAAGCCAAATCCCACTGAGGAAGCGTGGCTCTAGGCGTTGGCCTCAGCCGCCGCGTTCCCGATAAGAAACGTTTCACTAGAGGGTGGCTGAAGACAGTGTCTCTGCCAAACCCCTTGTGACTAGCTGAAATCGCCGCTGCAAACACCTTAATGGTGGCGGGCGATCGCTGCTTATCAAACATAAGCTGTAGGAAAGAGAGAACACTCTCAACCTGACAGCTCATGGGGTCTACACCTTGTGTGACACACCATCGTGTGCGTTGTTCTTCACCAGGTTCCGGTTCACGATCTCATACCGTCCATGGACCTGGTGGAGAGGGACGACCCGATGTCCTGATTGCTGCCCCAGTTTCGTGGGGAATCGATCAGCTGGTCAGAGAAGCTCTACGGCAGGAGCCCGATCCGGGTGTTAGGCTAACATGTTAGTTTTCCCCTTAATAGACGGGTAGTGCTAGGCTAACATGTTAGCATGCACCTTAATAGACAGGGCAGTACTAGGCTATGTTAGTTTACCCCTTAATAGACAGAGCAGTGTTACGCTAACATTTTAGTGTGTCCCTTAATAGAAAGGGTAGCGTTGGGTTTGGGGTAGGGTGGGGGTGCTGGGAAAGGTGGACCGGGATCTTCCACAGTGTCCTTCTGGTTGAGGCTGGGGCGTTAAGGCTGGGGTGGGTGGAAGGATTAGTCACTTTAACCCTACCTTAAGTATATGTACATAGCTACCTCAATTACGTTGTACCCGTGAACATCGACTCGGTACTGGTACTCCGTGTATATAGCCATGTTATTACCTGGTACCCCTGACTCAGTACTGGTACTCCGTGTATATAGCCATGTTATTACCTAGTACCCCTGACTCAGTACTGGTACTCTGTGTATATAGCCATGTTATTACCTGGTACCCCTGACTCAGTACTGGTACTCCCTGTATATAGCCATGTTATTACCTGGTACCCCTGACTCAGTACTGGTACTCCGTGTATATAGCCATGTTATTACCTAGTACCCCTGACTCAGTACTGGTACTCCCTGTATATAGCCATGTTACTACCTGGTACCCCTGACTCAGTACTGGTACTCCCTGTATATAGCCATGTTATTACCTGGTACCCCTGACTCAGTACTGGTACTCCCTGTATATAGCCATGTTATTACCTGGTACCCCTGACTCAGTACTGGTACTCCCTGTATATAGCCATGTTATTACCTGGTACCCTGTATATAGCCATGTTATTACCTGGTACCCCTGACTCAGTACTGGTACTCCCTGTATATAGCCATGTTATTACCTGGTACCCCTGACTCAGTACTGGTACTCCTGTATATAGCCATGTTATTACCTGGTACCCCTGACTCAGTACTGGTACTCCTGTATATAGCCATGTTATTACCTGGTACCCCTGACTCAGTACTGGTACTCCCTGTATATAGCCATGTTATTACCTGGTACCCCTGACTTGGTACTGGTACTCCCTGTATATAGCCATGTTACTACCTAGTACCCCTGACTCAGTACTGGTACTCCCTGTATATAGCCATGTTATTACCTGGTACCCCTGACTTGGTACTGGTACTCTGTGTATATAGCCATGTTACTACCTGGTACCCCTGCACATTGACTCAGTACTGGTACTCTGTGTATATAGCCATGTTACTACCTAGTACCCCTGACTCAGTACTGGTACTCTGTGTATATAGCCATGTTACTACCTGGTACCCCTGACTCAGTACTGGTACTCCGTGTATATAGCCATGTTATTACCTGGTACCCCTGACTCGATACTGGTACTCCGTGTATATAGCCATGTTATTACCTGGTACTCCCTGTATATAGCCATGTTATTACCTGGTACCCCTGACTCAGTACTGGTACTCCCTGTATATAGCCATGTTATTACCTGGTACCCCTGACTCAGTACTGGTACTCCCTGTATATAGCCATGTTACTACCTAGTACCCCTGACTCAGTACTGGTACTCCCTGTATATAGCCATGTTATTACCTAGTACCCCTGACTCAGTACTGGTACTCCCTGTATATAGCCATGTTACTACCTGGTACCCCTGACTCAGTACTGGTACTCCCGTGTATATAGCCATGTTATTACCTGGTACCCCTGACTCAGTACTGGTACTCCCTGTATATAGCCATGTTACTACCTAGTACCCCTGACTCAGTACTGGTACTCCGTGTATATAGCCATGTTATTACCTGGTACCCCTGACTCAGTACTGGTACTCCCTGTATATAGCCATGTTATTACCTGGTACCCCTGACTCAGTACTGGTACTCCCTGTATATAGCCATGTTATTACCTGGTACCCCTGACTCAGTACTGGTACTCTGTGTATATAGCCATGTTACTACCTAGTACCCCTGACTCAGTACTGGTACTCCGTGTATATAGCCATGTTATTACCTGGTACCCCTGACTCGATACTGGTACTCCGTGTATATAGCCATGTTATTACCTGGTACCCCTGACTCAGTACTGGTACTCCGTGTATATAGCCATGTTATTACCTGGTACCCCTGACTCAGTACTGGTACTCCTGTATATAGCCATGTTACTACCTAGTACCCCTGACTCAGTACTGGTACTCCTGTATATAGCCATGTTACTACCTAGTACCCTGACTCAGTACTGGTACTCCTGTATATAGCCATGTTATTACCTGGTACCCCTGACTCAGTACTGGTACTCCGTGTATATAGCCATGTTACTACCTAGTACCCCTGACTCAGTACTGGTACTCCTGTATATAGCCATGTTACTACCTAGTACCCCTGACTCAGTACTGGTACTCCGTGTATATAGCCATGTTATTACCTGGTACCCCTGACTCAGTACTGGTACTCCGTGTATATAGCCATGTTACTACCTAGTACCCCTGACTCAGTACTGGTACTCCCTGTATATAGCCATGTTACTACCTAGTACCCCTGACTCAGTACTGGTACTCCGTGTATATAGCCATGTTACTACCTAGTACCCCTGACTCAGTACTGGTACTCCTGTATCTGTTACCGATATAGCCATGTTACTACCTAGTACCCCTGACTCAGTACTGGTACTCCCTGTATATAGCCATGTTATTACCTAGTACCCCTGACTCAGTACTGGTACTCCGTGTATATAGCCATGTTATTACCTGGTACCCCTGACTCAGTACTGGTACTCCCTGTATATAGCCATGTTATTACCTGGTACCCCTGACTCAGTACTGGTACTCCTGTATATAGCCATGTTATTACCTGGTACCCCTGACTCAGTACTGGTACTCCCTGTATATAGCCATGTTATTACCTGGTACCCCTGACTCAGTACTGGTACTCCCTGTATATAGCCATGTTATTACCTGGTACCCCTGACTCAGTACTGGTACTCCTGTATATAGCCATGTTATTACCTGGTACTCCCTGTATATAGCCATGTTATTACCTGGTACCCCTGACTCAGTACTGGTACTCCCTGTATATAGCCATGTTACTACCTGGTACCCCTGACTCAGTACTGGTACTCCCTGTATATAGCCATGTTACTACCTGGTACCTGACTCAGTACTGGTACTCCCTGTATATAGCCATGTTATTACCTGGCACCCCTGACTCAGTACTGGTACTCCCTGTATATAGCCATGTTATTACCTGGTACCCCTGACTCAGTACTGGTACTCCCTGTATATAGCCATGTTATTACCTGGTACTCCCTGTATATAGCCATGTTATTACCTGGTACCCCTGACTCGGTACTGGTACTCCCTGTATATAGCCATGTTACTACCTAGTACCCCTGACTCAGCAATTTTGATCCCTGTTTATAGCCATGTTATTACATTTACGTTTACGTCATTTAGTAAAGTTTGCTATAAGGATTTAAGGATAAGGTTTACTTGGACAAGGGATTGAATGCATACATATATGTTTTTAAAACATTTAAGTAATTTAGCAGACGCTCTTATACAGAGCGACTTACAAATTGGTGCATTCAACTTATGATAGCCAGTGGGACAACCACCCAATTTTTTTATTTTTTATTTTTTATTTGTATTAATGGTGGTGTGGGGGAGGGGGGGGGGGTTAGAAGGATTACTTTTATACTATTCCAGGTATTCCTTAAAGAGGTAGGGTTTCAAGTGTCTCCGGAAGGTGGTCAGTGACTCCGTTGTCCTGGCGTCGTGGGGGAGCTTGTTCCACCATTGGGGTGCCAGAGCAGCGAATAGTTTTGACTGGGCTGAGTAGGAACTGTGCTTCCGTAGCGGTAGGGGGGGTTAGCAGGCCAGAGGGGGATGAACGTAGTGCCCTCGTTTGGGTGTAGGATCAGAGCCTGAAGGTAAGGAGGTGCCGTTCCCCTCACAGCTCCGCAGGCAAGCACTATGGTCTTGTAGCAGATGCGAGCTTCAACTGGAAGCCAGTGGAGTGTGCGGAGGAGCGGGGTGACATGAGAGAATTTGGGAAGGTTAAACACCAGATGGGCTGCAGCGTTCTAGATAAGTTGTAGGGGTTTGATGGCACAGGCAGGGAGCCAAGCCAACAGTGAGTTTCAGTAATCCAGACGGGAGATGACAAGTGCCTGGATTAGGACCTGTGCCGCTTTCTGTGTAAGGTAGGGTCATACTCTGCGAATGTTGTAGAGCATGAACCTGCAGGATCGGGTCACCGCCTTGATGTTAGCGGAGAACGACAGGGTGTTGTCCAGAGTCACGCCAAGGCTCTTCGCACTCTGGGAGGAGGACACAACGGAGTTGTCAACCGTGATGGCGAGATCATGGAACGAGCAGTCCTTCCCCGGGAGGAAGAGCAGCTCCGTCTTGCCAGGGTTCAGCTTGAGGTGGTGATCCGTCATCCATACTGATATGTCTGCCAGACATGCAGAGATGCGATTCGCCACCTGGTTATCAGAAGGGGGAAAGGAGAAGATTAGTTGTGTGTCGTCAGCGTAGCAATGATAGGAGAGGCCATGTGAGGATATGACAGAGCCAAGTGACTTGGTGTATAGGGAGAAAAGGAGAGGGCCTAAAACTGAGCCCTGGGGGACACCAGTGGTGAGAGCACGTGGTGCGGAGACAGCTTCGCCACGCCACTTGGTAGGAGCGACCGGTCAGGTAGGACGCAATCCAGGAGTGAGCCGCGCCGGAGATGCCCAGCTCGGAGAGGGTGGAGAGGAGGATCTGATGGTTCACAGTATCAAAGGCAGCAGACAGGTCTAGAAGGACAAGAGCAGAGGAGAGAGAGTTAGCTTTAGCAGTGCGGAGAGCCTCCGTGACACAGAGAAGAGCAGTCTCAGTTGAATGACCAGTCCTGAAACCTGACTGGTTTGGATCAAGAAGGTCATTCTGAGAGAGATAGCAAGAGAGTTGGCTAAAGACGGCACGCTCAATAGTTTTGGAAAGAAAAGAAAGAAGGGATACTGGTCTGTAGTTGTTGACATCAGTGGGATCGAGTATTGGTTTTTTGAGAAGGGGTGCAACTCTCGCTCTCTTGAAGTCGGAAGGGACATAGCCAGCGGTCAAGGATGAGTTGATCAGCGAGGTGAAGTAGGGGAGAAGGTCACCGGAGATGGTCTGGAGAAGAGAGGAGGGGATGGGGTCAAGCGGGCAGGTTGTTGGGCGGCCTGCAGTCACTAGTCACAAGATTTTATCTGGAGAGAGAGGGGAGAAAGAAGTCAAAGCATAGGGTAGGGCAGTGTGAGCAGGACCAGCAGTGCCATTAGACTTGACAAACGAGGATCGGATGTCGTCAACCTTCTTTTCAAAGTGGTTGACGAAGTCATCCACAGAGAGGGAGGAGGGGGTGGTGGGGGGGGGGATTCAGCAGTGAGGAGAATGTGACAAAGAGCTTCCTAGGGTTAGAGGCAGATGCTTGGAATTTAGAGTGGTAGAAAGTGGCCTTAGCAGCAGAAACAGATGAAGAAAATGTAGAGAGGAGGGAGGAAAAGATGCCAGGTCGGCAGGGAGTTTAGTTTTCTTCCATTTCCGCTCAGCTGCCCGGAGCTCTGTTCTGTGAGCTCGCAATGAGTCATCAAGCCACGGAGCTGGAGGGGAGGACCGAGCCGGCTGGGAGGATAGGGGACACAGGGAGTCAAAGGATGCAGAAAGGGAGGAGAGGAGGGTTGAGGAGGCAGAATCAGGAGATTGGAGGGAGAAGGATTGAGCAGAGGGAAGAGATGATAGGATGGAAGAGGAGAGAGTAGTGGGAGAGAGAGAGCGAAGGTTGCGGCGGCGCGTTACCATCTGTGTAGGGGCAGAGTGAGTAGTGTTGGAGGAGAGCGAGAGAGAAAAGGATACAAAGTAGTGGTCGGAGACATGGAGGGGGAGTTGCAGTGAGATTAGTAGAAGAGCAACATCTAGTAAAGATGAAGTCAAGCGTATTGCCTGCCTTGTGAGTAGGGGGGACGGTGAGAGGGTGAGGTCAAAAGAGGAGAGGAGTGGAAAGAAGGAGGCAGAGAGAAATGAGTCAAATGTAGACGTAGGGAGGTTGAAATCCCCCAAAACTGTGAAGGGTGAGCCATCCTCAGGAAAGGAACTTATCAAGGCGTCAAGCTCATTGATGAACTCTCCAAGGGAACCTGGAGGGCGATAGATGACAAGGATATTAAGCTTAAATGGGCTAGTGACTGTGACAGCGTGGAATTCAAATGAGGAGATAGACAGATGGGTTAGGGGAAAAATTGAGAATGACCACTTGGGAGAGATGAGGATTCCTGTGCCACCACCCCTCTGACCAGATGCTCTCGGGGTATGCGAGAACACATGGTCAGACGAGGAGAGAGCAGTAGGAGTAGCAGTGTTTTCAGTGGTAATCCATGTTTCCGTCAGCGCCAGGAAGTCGAGGGACTGGAGGGTAGCATAGGCTGGGATGAAGTCAGCCTTGTTGGCAGCAGAACGGCAGTTCCAGAGGCTGCCTGAGACCTGGAACTCCAGGTGTGTGGTGCGTGCAGGGACCACCAGGTTAGATAGGCAGCAGCCACGCGGTGTGAGGCGTTTGTGTAGCCTGTGCGGAGAGGAGAGAACAGGGATAGGCAGAGGCATAGTTGACAGGCTGCAGCAGATGGCTACAATAATGCAGAGGAGATCGGAATGAAATGAACTAAACATCTGGGAAAGGAGAGAGCAGGGCCTCCCTCACCAAAAAAATATAACTCTCCCAACTTCCACCTCAGAAACTATAATTGTTTCACTGAACCACCCGAATAAAACTCTCCCAACTTCCACTTTAGAAATTAGAATTGTTGTAAACTACAGCGGTTCAATGTTTCAAGGAATAGACTCAACTTACTTATATAGCCATGTTATTACCTGGTACCCCTGCACATTGACTCAGTACTGGTACTCCCTGTATATAGCCATGTTATTACCTGGTACCCCTGACTCAGTACTGGTACTCCCTGTATATAGCCATGTTATTACCTGGTACCCCTGCACATTGACTCAGTACTGGTACTCCCTGTATATAGCAATGTTATTTTTTACTAGATATTGTTATTCGTTATTCACTGTGTATTTATTCCTTGTGTCTCTATTTCTGTTTATTTGAAAAAATATATATTTATTTTTCACTCTACATTATTGGAAAAGGACCCTTAAGCATTTGATGAGGCTGGGATGGAGTGGGATTTGGAGCTGAAAGGGGTCTGGAGTCTGGGGGATGAGGAATGGGGAATGGGGTGCAGGGGTTATGTCGGGGGTTGAAGGGGGGAGGAGGGGCAACGGCCCCAGGGCAGAGTGCTTTGTGGTACGGTGTGGTATCCTCCTCTCCTCATTCCCTTCTCCTCTCCTCCTCTCGGCTGGCCAGTGTTATTGATGCCCCTGCCTGGGGGGCGACGGGGGAAATGGATGTGGGAGGCGGCAGTGTTCTGTCATCAAACAGGGAGGTTGAACGATGGGTAGCCACGATATGATCAGTCATCTGTTGATCAAGATGTAATACATCTCTATCTCTCCATCCCTCCTCTCTCTCTCCATGCCTCCTTCTCTCTCTCCATCCCTCCCTCTCTCTCATCCATCCTTCTCTCTCTCCATCCCTCCTTCTCTCTCTCCATCCCTCCTTCTCTCTCCATCCCTCCTTCTCTCTCTCCATCCATCCTTCTCTCTCCATCCTTCCCTCTCTCTCCGTCCCTCCTTCTTTCTCTCCTCTCCTCTCCTCTCCTCTCCTCCTCCCTCTCCCTCCTCCTCTCCTCTCCTCTCCTCTCCTCTCCTCTCCTCTCCTCTCCTCTCCTCTCCTCTCCTCTCCTCTCCTCTCTTCTCTTCTCTTATCCTCTCCTCTCTTCTCTTATCCTCTCATCTCTGCTCTCCTCTCTCCGGTGCCACTTATTGAAGTGGCGCCGGAGAAGATGGCTTATATGCAAAAACTAAAGCAGGAAGCACCAGTGACTCGGTTAATAAAAAAGTGGTCAGATGACGCAGATGCTAAGCTACAGGACTGTTTTGCTAGCACAGACTGGAATATGTTCCGGGATTCTTCAGATAGCATTGAGGAGTACACCACATCAGTCACTGGCTTCATCAATAAGTGCATCGATGACGTCGCCCCCACAGTGACCGTACGTACGTACCACAACCAGAAGCCATGGATTACAGGCAACATCCGCACTGAGCTAAAGGGTAGAGCTGCCGCTTTCAAGGAGCGGGACTCTAACCTGGACGCTTATAAGAAATCCCGCTATGCCCTCCGACGAACCATCAAACAGGCAAAGAGTCAATACCGGACTAAGATTGAATCGTACTACACCAGCTCTGACACTCGTCGTATGTGGCAGGGCTTGAAAACAATTACAGACTACAAAGGGAAGCACAGCCGCGAGCTGCCAGTGACACAAGCCTACTAGACGAGCTAAATCACTTCTATGCTCGCTTCGAGGCAAGCAACACTGAAGCATGCATGAGAGCACCAGCTGTTCCAGATGACTATGTGATCACGCTCTCCGTAGCCGATGTGAGTGAGACTTTTAAGCAGGTCAACATTCACAAGGCCGCAGGGCCAGACGGATTACCAGGACGTGTACTCCGAGCATGTGCTGACCAACTGGCAAGTGTCTTCATTGACATTTTCAACATGTCCCTGAATGAGTCTGTAATACCAACATGTTTCAAGCAGACCACCATAGTCCCTGTGCCCAAGGACACTAAGATAACCTGCCTAAATGACTACCGACCCGTAGCACTCACGTCTGTAGCCATGAAATGCTTTGAAAGGCTGGTCATGGCTCACATCAACACCATTATCCCAGAAACCCTAGACCCACCCCAATTTGCATACCGCCCCAACAGATCCACAGATGATGCAATCTCTATTACACTCCACACTGCCCTTTCCCACCTGGACAAGAGGAACACCTACGTGAGAATGCTGTTCATTGACTACAGCTCAGCGTTCAACACCATAGTGCCCTCAAAGCTCATCACTAAGCTAAGGATCCTGGGACTAAACACCTCCCTCTGCAACTGGATCCTGGACTTCCTGACGGGCCGCCCCCAGGTGGTAAGGGTAGGTAACAACACATCTGCCACGCTGATCCTCAACACAGGGGCCTCTCAGTGGTAGGCCTGATCACTGACAACGATGAGACAGCCTATAGGGAGGAGGTCTGAGACCTAACCGTGTGGTGCCAGGATAACAACCTCTCCCTCAACGTGAACAAGACAAAGGAGATGATCGTGCACTACAGGAAATAAAAGAGGACTGAGCACGCCCCCATTCTCATCGACGGGGCTGTAGTGGAACAGGTTGAGAGCTTCAAGTTCCTTGGTGTCCACATCACCAACGAACTGTCATGGTCCAAACACACCAAGACAGTCGTGAAGAGGGCACGACAAAGCCTATTCCCCCTCAGGAGACTGAAAAGATTTGGCATGGGTCCTCAGATCCTCAAAAAGTTATCCAGCTGCACCATTGAGAGCATCCTGACTGGTTGCAACACCACCTGATATGGCAACTGCTCGGCCTCCGACCGCAAGGCACGACAGAGGGTAGTGCGTACGGCCCAGTACATCACTGTGGCCAAGCTTCCTGCCATCCAGGACCTCTATACCAGGCGGTGTCAGAGGAAGGCCCTCAAAATTGTCAAAGACACCAGCCACTCTATTCATAGACTGTTCTCTCTGCTACCGCACGGCAAGCGGTACCGGAGCTCCAAGTCTAGGTCCAAAAGGCTTCTTAACAGCTTCTACCCCCAAGCCATAAGACTCCTGAGCAGCTAATCATGGCTACCCGGACTATTTGCACTGCCCCTTCCACCCCCCACCCCCCACCCCGCTCTTTTATGCTGCTGCTACTTATTATTTATCCATAGTCACTTTAACTCTACCCAAATGTACATATTACCTCAATTATCTCGACTAGCCGGTGCCCCCGCACATTGACTCTGCACCGGTACCTCCTGTATATAGCCTCCCTACTGTTATTTTATTTTACTGCTGCTCTTTAGTTTTTTGCTTTAATTTTTTTTAACTTAACACTTTAAAAAAAAACAATCTTTAAAGAAATGCATTGTTGGTTAAGGGCTTGTAGGTAAGCATTTCACTGTAATGTCTACACCTGTTGTATTTCGGCGCATGTGGCAAATACAATTTGATTTGATTTGATTCTGCGCTGTCTCTGTGGTGAATAGATAGTGTTTTTAAAGTGAAGTCTAAAGCATTCCTGGTTAAACCACAGCAGGTTGGTTAAATTCCTTCAAAATATATAGTGCAACCTCTGTTATCACAGCCTAGTATTAATGCTTTAAACTGTTACCAAAGCCTAGTATTAATGGTTCAAACTGTTCCCACAGCCTAGTATTAATGCTTTAAACTGTTACCAAAGCCTAGTATTAATGCTTTAAACTGTTACCAAAGCCTAGTATTAATGGTTCAAACTGTTCCCACAGCCTAGTATTAATGCTTTAAACTGTTACCAAAGCCTAGTATTAATGCTTTAAACTGTTATCACAGCCTAGTATTAATGCTTTAAACTGTTACCAAAGCCTAGTATGAATGCTTTAAACTGTTACCAAAGCCAAGTATTAATGCTTTAAACTGTTACCAAAGCCTAGTATTAATGTTTCAAACTGTTCCCACAGCCTAGTATTAATGCTTTAAACTGTTACCAAAGCCTGGTATGAATGCTTTAAACTGTTATCACAGCCTAGTATTAATGCTTTAAACTGTTACCAAAGCCTAGTATGAATGCTTTAAACTGTTACCAAAGCCTAGTATTAATGCTTTAAACTGTTACCAAAGCCTAGTATTAATGCTTTAAACTGTTCCCACAGCCTATTATTAATGCTTCAAACTGTTCCCACAGCCTAGTATTAATGCTTTAAACTGTTACCAAAGCCTAGTTTTAATGCTTCAAACTGTTTTCACAGCCTAGTATTAATGTTATAAACTGTTACCAAAGCCTAGTATTAATGCTATAAACTGTTACCAAAGCCTAGTATTAATGTTTTAAACTGTTACCAAAGCCTAGTATTAATGCTTTAAACTGTTACCAAAGCCTAGTATTAATGCTATAAACTGTTACCAAAGCCTAGTATTAATGCTTTAAACTGTTACCAAAGCCTAGTATTAATGCTTTAAACTGCTACCAAAGCCTAGTATTAATGCTGTAAATTGTTCCCACAGCCTAGTATTAATGCTTTAAACTGTTACCAAAGCCTAGTATTAATGCTGTAAACTGTTCCCAAAGCCTAGTATTAATGCTGTAAACTGTTACCAAAGCCTAGTATTAATGCTTTAAACTGCTAACACAGCCTAGTATTAATGCTGTAAACTGCTACCAAAGCCTAGTATTAATGCTGTAAACTGTTCCCACAGCCTAGTATTAATGCTTTAAACTGCTACCAAAGCCTAGTATTAATGCTGTAAACTGTTACCAAAGCCTAGTATTAATGCTGTAAACTGTTACCAAAGCCTAGTATTAATGCTTTAAACTGCTAACACAGCCTAGTATTAATGCTGTAAACTGTTCCCAAAGCCTAGTATTAATGCTGTAAACTGTTCCCACAGCCTAGTATTAATGCTTTAAACTGTTACCAAAGCCTAGTATTAATGCTGTAAACTGTTACCAAAGCCTAGTATTAATGCTGTAAACTGTTACCAAAGCCTAGTATTAATGCTTTAAACTGCTAACACAGCCTAGTATTAATGCTGTAAACTGTTCCCAAAGCCTAGTATTAATGCTGTAAACTGTTCCCACAGCCTAGTATTAATGCTTTAAACTGTTACCAAAGCCTAGTATTAATGCTGTAAACTGTTCCCACAGCCTAGTATTAATGCTTTAAACTGTTACCAAAGCCTAGTATTAATGCTTTAAACTGTTACCAAAGCCTAGTATTAATGCTGTAAACTGCTACCAAAGCCTAGTATTAATGCTGTAAACTGCTAACACAGCCTAATGAAAGTGTTAGGTGATGTTGTTGACGTTCATTGAGAAAAGTTAATACATAAAACCTACTGTAACAGAAGAACAGAGTTAGAGGTCTGTTCATGCTGAATAGAAACATTGGGTTTCTATGTTCTCTTTCATGAAATTATATTTGACTGTTTTAGTCATATGTTTATTCAGGAACAAGATTGTTTTCCATTAATGTTTATTGATATCCTTTAGAAAAGGAGGGATGTAGTGTATAGTACAGTGTACTTATACTACCAGTGACTAGCGAATAGTAATAGGGGATGTCATGCAGTCTGAAAGTAGGTCCGGTCTTGAAGCTACCGCTGAGTTCAACATGTAATCTGAAATCAGCAAATAAACCTTGTTATGTTGTATTTAAAGTTATGCTTCACTGGTCATCTATAAATGCAACATGCAACAATTTCAACGATTGTACTGAGTTACAGTTCATATAAGTAAATCAGTCAATTGAAATAAATTCATTAGGCCCTAATCTATGGATTTTACATAACTGGGCAGGTGAACTTGATGATGGCCATGGGTGGGCCTGGGAGGGCATAGGCCTACCCACTTCGGAGCCAGGCCCACCTACTGGGGAGCCATCCCAAGGCAATCAGAATGAGTTTTACCCCACCAAAGGGCTTTATTACAGACAGAAATGCTACTCAGTTTCATCAGCTGTCAAATCAAATCAAATCAAATCAAATTTTATTGGCCACATGCACCGAATACAACAGGTGCAGACATTACACTGAAATGCTTACTTACAGCCCTTAACCAACAGTGCATTTCTTTTTAACAAAAAAAGTAAAAATAAAACAACAACAAAAAAAGTGTTGAGAAAAAAAGAGCAGAAGTAAAATAAAATAACAGTAGGGAGGCTATATATACAGGGGGGTACCGGTGCAGAGTCAATGTGCGGGGGCACCGGCTAGTTGAGGTAGTTGAAGTAATATGTACATGTGGGTAGAGTTAAAGTGACTATGCATAAATAATTAACATTTACATTTACATTTAAGTCATTTAGCAGACGCTCTTATCCAGAGCGACTTACAAATAGGTGCATTCACCCTATAGCCAGTGGGTTAACCACTTTACAACAATTTATTTATTTTTTTTTGGGGGGGGGGGGCTAGACGGATTACTTTATCCTATCCCAGGTATTCCTTAAAGAGGTGGGGTTTCAAATGTCTCCGGAAGGTGGTGAGTGACTCCGCTGTCCTGGCGTCGTGAGGGAGCTTGTTCCACCATTGGGGTGCCAGAGCAGCGAACAGTTTTGACTGGGCTGAGCGGGAACTATGCTTCCGCAGAGGAAGGGGAGCCAGCAGGCCAGAGGTGGATGAACGCAATGCCCTCGTTTGGGTGTAGGGACTGATCAGAGCCTGAAGGTACGGAGGTGCCGTTCCCCTCACTGCTCCATAGGCAAGCACCATGGTCTTGTAACGGATGCAAGCTTCAACTGGAAGCCAGTGGAGTGTGCGGAGGAGGGGGGTGACGTGAGAGAACTTGGGAAGCTTGAACACCAGACGGGCTGCGGCATTCTGGATGAGTTGTAGGGGTTTAATGGCACAGGCAGGGAGCCCAGCCAACAGCGAGTTGCAGTAATCCAGACGGGAGATGACAAGTGCCTGGATTAGGACCTGTGCCGCTTCCTGTGTAAGGCAGGGTCGTACTCTCCGAATGTTGTAGAGCATGAACCTGCAGTATCGGGTCACCGCCTTGATGTTAGCGGAGAACGACAGGGTGTTGTCCAGGGTCACGCCAAGGCTCTTCGCACTCTGGGAGGAGGACACAACGGAGTTGTCAACCGTGATGGCGAGATCATGGAACGGGCAGTCCTTCCCGGGAGGAAGAGCAGCTCCGTCTTGCCAGGGTTCAGCTTGAGGTGGTGATCCGTCATCCATACTGATATGTCTGCCAGACATGCAGAGATGCGATTCGCCACCTGGTTATCAGAAGGGGGGAAAGGAGAAGATTAGTTGTGTATCGTCAGCGTAGCAATGATAGGAGAGGCCATGTGAGGATATGACAGAGCCAAGTGACTTGGTGTATAGGGAGAAAAGGAGAGGGCCTAGAACTGAGCCCTGGGGGACACCAGTGGTGAGAGCACGTGGTGCGGAGACAGCTTCTCGCCACGCCACTTGGTAGGAGCGACCGGTCAGGTAGGACGCAATCCAGGGAGTGAGCCGCGCCGGAGATGCCCAGCTCGGAGAGGGTGGAGAGGAGGATCTGATGGTTCACAGTATCAAAGGCAGCAGACAGGTCTAGAAGGACAAGAGCAGAGGAGAGAGAGTTAGCTTTAGCAGTGCGGAGAGCCTCCGTGACACAGAGAAGAGCAGTCTCAGTTGAATGACCAGTCCTGAAACCTGACTGGTTTGGATCAAGAAGGTCATTCTGAGAGAGATAGCAAGAGAGTTGGCTAAAGACGGCACGCTCAATAGTTTTGGAAAGAAAAGAAAGAAGGGATACTGGTCTGTAGTTGTTGACATCAGTGGGATCGAGTGTTGGTTTTTTGAGAAGGGGTGCAACTCTCGCTCTCTTGAAGACGGAAGGGACATGGCCAGCGGTCAAGGATGAGTTGATCAGCGAGGTGAGGTAGGGGAGAAGGTCACCGGAGATGGTCTGGAGAAGAGAGGAGGGGATGGGGTCAAGCGGGCAGGTTGTTGGGCGGCCTGCAGTCACTAGTCGCAAGATTTCATCTGGAGAGAGAGGGAGAAAGAAGTCAAAGCATAGGGTAGGGGCAGTGTGAGCAGGACCAGCAGTGTCATTAGACTTAACAAACGAGGATCGGATGTCGTCAACCTTCTTTTCAAAGTGGTTGACGAAGTCATCCACAGAGAGGGAGGATGGGGGGATTCAGCAGTGAGGAGAATGTGGCAAAGAGCTTCCTAGGGTTAGAGGCAGATGCTTGGAATTTAGAGTGGTAGAAAGTGGCCTTGCAGCAGAAACAGATGAAGAAAATGTAGAGAGGGGGAGTGAAAAGATGCCAGGTCGGCAGGGAGTTTAGTTTTCTTCCATTTCCGCTCAGCTGCCCGGAGCTCTGTTCTGTGAGCTCGCAATGAGTCATCAAGCCACGGAGCTGGAGGGGGAGGACCCGAGCCGGCCGGGAGGATAGGGGACACAGGGAGTCAAAGGATGCAGAAAGGGGAGGAGAGGAGGGTTGAGGAGGCAGAATCAGGAGATTGGAGGGAGAAGGATTGAGCAGAGGGAAGAGATGATAGGATGGAAGAGGAGAGAGTAGTGGGAGAGAGAGAGCGAAGGTTGCGGCGGCGCGTTACCATCTGTGTAGGGGCAGAGTGAGTAGTGTTGGAGGAGAGCGAGAGAGAAAAGGATACAAAGTAGTGGTCGGAGACATGGAGGGAGTTGCAGTGAGATTAGTAGAAGAGCAACATCTAGTAAAGATGAAGTCAAGCGTATTGCCTGCCTTGTGAGTAGGGGGACGGTGAGAGGGTGAGGTCAAAAGAGGAGAGGAGTGGAAAGAAGGAGGCAGAGAAATGAGTCAAATGTAGACGTAGGGAGGTTGAAATCCCCCAAAACTGTGAAGGGTGAGCCATCCTCAGGAAAGGAACTTATCAAGGCGTCAAGCTCATTGATGAACTCTCCAAGGGAACCTGGAGGGCGATAGATGACAAGGATATTAAGCTTAAATGGGCTAGTGACTGTGACAGCGTGGAATTCAAATGAGGAGCTAGACAGATGGGTTAGGGGAAAAATTGAGAATGACCACTTGGGAGAGATGAGGATTCCTGTGCCACCACCCCTCTGACCAGATGCTCTCGGGGTATGCGAGAACATATGGTCAGACGAGGAGAGAGCAGTAGGAGTAGCAGTGTTTTCAGTGGTAATCCATGTTTCCGTCAGCGCCAGGAAGTCGAGGGACTGGAGGGTAGCATAGGCTGGGATGAAGTCAGCCTTGTTGGCGGCAGAACGGCAGTTCCAGAGGCTGCCTGAGACCTGGAACTCCAGGTGTGTGGTGCGTGCAGGGACCACCAGGTTAGAGAGGCAGCAGCCACGCGGTGTGAGGCGTTTGTGTAGCCTGTGCGGAGAGGAGAGAACAGGGATAGGCAGAGGCATAGTTGACAGGCTGCAGCAGATGGCTACAATAATGCAGAGGAGATCGGAATGAAATGAACTAAACATCTGGGAAAGGAGAGAGCAGGCCTCCCTCACCAAAAAAAATATAACTCTCCCAACTTCCACCTCAGAAACTATAATTGTTTCACTGAACCACCCGAATAAAACTCTCCCAGCTTCCACTTTAGAAATTAGAATTGTTGTAAACTACAGCAGACTGTTATCAGTAGCTGTAATTAAGTACAGCAGCTACCAACCACCTAACGTTAATGCCTCGGATAATGAGGTTAGAAAAACAGCTGAATGGTGGCGGCTAACAGAGTAGCAGCAGCGTAAAAGGATGGGGTGGGGGGGCAGTGCAAATAGTCTGGGTAGCCATGATTAGCTGTTCAGGAGTCTTATGGCTTGGGGGTAGAAGCTGTTGAGAAGTATTTTGGACCTAGACTTGGCACTCCGGTACCGCTTGCCGTGCGGTAGCAGAGAGAACAGTCTATGACTAGGGTGGCTGGAGTCTTTGACAATTTTGAGGGCCTTCCTCTGACACCGCCTGGTATAGAGGTCCTGGATGGCAGAAAGCTTGGCCCCAGTGATGTACTGGGCCGTACGCACTACCCTCTGTAGTGCCTTGCAGTCGGAGGCCAAGCAGTTGCCATACCAGGTGGTGATGCAACCAGTCAGGATGCTCTCGATGGTGCAGCTGTAGAATTTTTGGAGGATCTGAGGACCCATGCCAAATCATTTCAGTCTCCTGAGGGGGAGTAGGCTTTGTCGTGCCCTCTTCACGACTGTCTTGGTGTGTTTGGACCATGATAGTTCGTTGGTGATGTGGACACCAAGGAACTTGAAGCTCTCAACGTGTTCCACTACAGCCCCGTCGATGAGAATGGGGGCGTGCTCAGTCCTCTTTTATTTCCTGTAGTGCACGATCATCTCCTTTGTCTTGTTCACGTTGAGGGAGAGGTTGTTGTCCTGGCACCACACGGCCAGGTCTCTGACCTCCTCCCTATAGGCTGTCTCATCGTTGTCGGTGATCAGGCCTACCACTGTTGTGTCGTCGGCAAACTTAATGATGTTGTTGGAGTCGTGCCTGGCCATGCAGTCATGGGTGAACAGGGAGTACAGGAGGGGACTGAGCACGCACCCCTGAGGGGCCCCCGTGTTGAGGATCAGTGTGGCAGATGTGTTGTTACCTACCCTTACCACCTGGGGGCGACTGGTCTCAGAAGATCATGCAGGTGACGAAGCCGGATGTGGAGGTCCTGGGCTGGCGTGGTTACACGTGGTCTGCGGTTGTGAAGACAGTTGGACGTACTGCCAAATTCTCTAAAATGACATTGGAGGCGGCTTATGGTAGAGAAATTAACATTCAATTATCTGGTAACTGCTCTGGTGGACATTCCTGCAGTCAGCCTGCCCATTAGCAGCAGCTACTCTTACTGGGATCCACACAAAACATGAAACATGACATAATACAGAACATGAATAGACAAGAACAGCTCAAGGACAGAACTACATCAATTAAAAAATACATTTTAAAAAATCCACACGTAGCCTACATATTGTAAGAATATTCAAAGATAATACACAATGCAGGGAATTAACGATACATTAAAATGGTTGTTTTTCTGTAATAGGGAACTGAAGATTAATGGGTCAGGGACACGGGTTGTTTTTCAGTTCAACATCTGTTTAGAATCCGTGTAGGGGTTCCAGTCTGGGACTCATAGCTACATGTGGCAAGTTCTCATTGGTTCAAATTGTCTATACATTGAGCCTGAAACGGGATACTTGGTATTTGGCTATTGGCCCAATTTGATTGCAAGGAATTTTAAGGCTTGGGTATAAACTACATCCTGTCTCTTTGTTCAGGGGAGAAAACACAGGGAGGACAGGGAATGATTAACATCTACCATCTACTTTCCAGCATAACAACTATGATTTGTTCTCTTTCAATAAATATATTTTTCTCCCCCTGAATTGTTTTGGGGTCTGTGTTATTGAAGAATAACATCAACAGCTAACAATATCAATACCAATACATACTCACAAACTATCTAGGTCAAATAGGGGAGAGGCGTTGTGCCGTGAGGTGTTGCTTTATCTGTTTTTTTAAACCAGGTTTGCTGTTCATTTGAGCATTATGAGATGGAATGGAGTTCCATGCAATAATGTCTCTATATAATACTGTACGCTTTCTTGAATTTGTTCTGGATTTGGGGACTGTGAAAAGACCCCTGGTGGCATGTCTGGTGGGGTAAGTGTGTGTGTCAGAGCTGTGTGTAAGTTGACTATGCAAACAATTTGGGATTTTCAACACATTCATGTTTATTATAAAAAGAAGTGATAAAGTCAGTCTCTCCTCAACTCTTAGCCAAGAGAGACTGGCATGCATAGTATTTATATCAGCCCTCTGATTACAATGAAGACGTGCTGCTCTGTTCTGGGCCAGCTGCAGCTTAACTATATCTATCCCTTCAGCACTCAACCACACGACTGGACAATAATCAAGATAAGACAAAACTAGAGTCTGCAGGACTTGCTTTTTGGAGTGTGGTGTCAAAAAAACAGAGCATCTCTTTATTACGGACAGACCTCTCCCCATCATTACAACCATTTAATCTATATGTTTTGACCATGACAGTTTACAATCTAAGGTAACGCCAAGTAATTTAGTCTCCTCCCCTTGTTCAACAGCCACACCATTCTTTACCAGATTCAGCTGAGGTCTAGAACTTAGGGAATGATTTGTACCAAATACAATTCTCTTAGTTTGAGAGATGTTAAGGGCCAGTTTATTACTGGCCACCCATTCCAAAACAGACTGCAACTCTTTAAGGGTTTCAGTGACTTCATTAGCTGTGGTTGCTGATGCGTGTATGGTTGAATCATCAGCATACATGGACACACATGCTTTGTTTAATGCCTGTGGCAGGTAATTGGTAAAAACAGAAAAGAGTAGAGGGCCTAGAGAGCTGCCCTGCCGTACACCACACTTTACATGTTTGACATTAGAGAAGCTTCAATTAAGTAAAACCGTTTGAGTTCTATTAGACAGATAGCTCTCAATCCACAATATGGCAGAGGTTGAAAAGCCATAACACATACATTTTCTCAACAACAGGTTTTGGTCAATAATATCAAAGGCTGCACTGAAATCTAACAATACAGCTGCCACAATCATGTTGTAATGTTTTTTCAACCAATCATCAGTCATTTTTGTCAGTGCAGTGCAGTATATGATATCCACTGGCTATCATAAGGTGAATGCACCAATTTGTAAGTTGCTCTGGATAAGAGCGTCTGCTAAATGAGGTAAATGTAAATGTAATGTTGAGTGCCCTTCTCTATAAGCATGCTGAAAGTCTGTTGTTAATTTGTTTACACAGAAATAGCACTGTATTTGGTGAAACAAAGTATTTTCCAACAGTTATCTAAGAGCTGGCAGCAAGCTTATAGGTCTGCTGTTAGAACCAGTAAAGGCCGCTTTACCACTCTTGGGTAGCGGAATTACTTTGGCTTCCCTCCAGGCCTGAGGACAAAGACTTTCCTCTAGGCTCAGATTAAAGATATGACAGATAGGAGTGGCTATAGAGTCAGCTACCATCCTCAGTAGCTTTCCATCTAAGTTGTCAATGCCAGAAGGTTTGTCATTATTGATCGATAACAATAATTGTTCTACCTCTCCCACACTAACTTCACAAAATTCAAACTTGCAATATTAGTTTTTTTATACAGGAGTATGATGGCTCACTGTTCGTTGTTAGCATTTCCTGCCTAAGTTTGCCCACTATTTTATTTTTTATTTCACCTTTATTTAACCAGGTAAGCCAGTTGAGAACAAGTTCTCATTTACAACTGTGACCTGGCCAAGATAAAGCAAAGCAGTGCGATAAAAATAACAACACAGAGTTACATATGGGGTAAAACAAAACATAAAGTCAAAAATACAACAGAAAATATATATACAGTGTGTGCGAATGTAGTAAGCTATAATAATAATAATATGCCATTTAGCAGACGCTTTTATCCAAAGCGACTTACAGTCATGTGCGCATACATGTTTACGTATGGGTGGTCCCAGGGATGGAACCCACTACCCTGGCGTTACAAGTGCCATGCTCTACCAATTGAGCTACAGAGGTAAGGCAATAAATAGGCTATAGTGCAAAATAATTACAATTAGTATTAACACTGGAATGATAGATGTGCAAGAGATGATGTGCAAATAGAGATACTGGGGTGCAAATGAGCAAAATAAATAACAATATGGGGATGAGGTAGTTGGGTGGGCTAATTTCAGAATTAATCACATCAGACCAACAAATATTTTTTAATATCATCCACGTAAGAGTCACAACGAAATCTTTTGTATGATCTCTTATACACTATTTTAGGCCCAGCTTTTTGAAGGTTGGCTTTCCTGGATATAGCCGCTACATTGTGATCACTGCATCCAATGGTTACGGATACAGCTTTAGAACAAAGATCTACAGTATTAGTACAAATGTGATCAATACATGTCGATGATCTTGTTCCTGTAGCATTTGTAAACACCATGTAGGTTGATTAATAACCTGAACCATATTACAGGCACTGGTTACAGTGAGAAGCTTCCTTTTGATTGGATGGCTTGATGAAAACCAGTCAATATTCAGGTCCCCAAGAAAGTAGACCTCTCTGTTTACATCCCATACACTATCAAGCATTTCACACATATTATTTAGATACTGACTGGTAGCAATTGGTGGCCCATAGCAACACCCCATTAGATCCCACATGGACTACCACAATGACAGCCCCCGTGTTCTGGTGTAAAATGGTAGGAAGCAGCATAGTAATGTCCTGTACCCGAGCCCCAAGATAGCACAAGGTTTTTGCCCCAGGAACCAATACGTTTTATCACCATAGAGCTGGGAAGTAATGGCAATGGAAGAGATGACTGACGTTTTATGGGTTCCTAACAAATTGTGCTATTTTGTGTGTTGTTATTTTATTGTTTCTCTTGTATTTTTTACTTTAGTTTATTCAGTAAAAAAAATGTGTAACTCTTATTTTTCTTAAAACTGCATGGTTGGTTATGGGCTTATAAGCTTTTCACAGTAAGTCTACACCTGTTGTATTCGGCGCATGTGACAAATAACATTTTATT
This sequence comes from Coregonus clupeaformis, assembly GCF_020615455.1. Taxonomy (NCBI): domain Eukaryota; kingdom Metazoa; phylum Chordata; class Actinopteri; order Salmoniformes; family Salmonidae; genus Coregonus; species Coregonus clupeaformis. The sequence continues at coordinate 221,861 of NW_025533781.1, forward strand.
TGAATTATAACTGCTGGTGAAATGGCGGAGGTCATTTGTTCTATCGGTTCGGTTGCCAGAGACTCAACCCAGTCTTTCTGTTCTGTATCTATGGACCCAGTCGTTCGTTCTAAATGTTCCATTCCCATACTGGCTGGCAATGTTCTTATCCATTGCTTGCTAGCTAGTCAACCTCCGGCTAACTTACAGTCACGTCAAAAAGTGCACCCAGAATAACAGCAAAGTAGCTGCAATTGGATTTGTTTAAGCTGTTTCCTAGTGACATCTATTTGGATACATCCTGTAGGAGCCAAATACAGTGGGGAGAACAAGTATTTGATACACTGCCGATTTTGCAGGTTTTCCTATTTACAAAGCATGTAGAGGTCTGTAATTTTAATCATAGGTACACTTCAACTGTGAGAGACGGAATCGAAAACAAAAATCCAGAAAATCACATTGTATGATTTTTAAGTAATTCATTTGCATAGTGGAGGAGCCTTTATCAGAAAGGCCATGAAGGAGAAAGTTTCCCAAATGCGCAAATCCAGAAAGGGGTAAACTGGGAACCCTAACCCTAACCCTAACCCTAACCCTAAACCCTAACCCTAAACCCTAACCCTACCCCTAACCCCTAACCCCTAACCCCTAACCCCTAACCCCTAACCCCTAACCCTAACCCTAACCCTAACTGGGAAAGCTGACTCGAAAAATGAACATTGTTACATGTCTGATGACTGACAATAAGAATATTGAAGTTGTAAAAAAAATGAATGAAATGTTGAATGGATTCAAATAATTTATTGATTCCTATCATCATATGATACCTGAGGATGAAAGAAAAAATGATATGTTGAATTGGTATGAACTCATATGGCAGCATATTAAGCATTTCTTGTTACTGTGTCCCAATGGATCTCAGGTGTAGCCTCAGCACCAGAGAAACCTAATGAATGCACTGATGTTAAACTTACTGACAGTGTCCCAAACCTCCAGCCGCAGGTCAAACAGGAGTTGACTTTCAGGTGTATCCTCCACATCCTCAGCCTGCATCAGAGCAGAGGCTGAAAGTGCAGCATTAATAACAAAGGCTGCTGCTCTCAAGTTCAAACAGGATAAGGAGGAGGAATTAAACCAACAGAATATGGAACTGACTAAAGGAATGGAGACACTGGAGCTGCAAACTGAAATAGCAGCTGCCTCAGCAAAGCTCACGGTTTGACATCCACAGGGGAAGAAAGAAAGGAAGTCCAACAACAATAGATGGCATGAATGAGCAAATGGCAGAGAGATACAGGATCTCAGACCTTGGATTTCACACATGGCAGAGAGATACAGGATCTCAGACCTTGGATTTCACACATGGCAGAGAGATACAGGATCTCAGACCTTGGATTTCACACATGGCAGAGAGATACAGGATCTCAGACCTTGGATTTCACACATGGCAGAGAGATACAGGATCTCAGACCTTGGATTTCACACATGGCAGAGAGATACAGGATCTCAGACCTTGGATTTCACACATGGCAGAGAGATACAGGATCTCAGACCTTGGGTTTCACACATGGCAGAGAGATACAGGATCTCAGACCTTGGATTTCACACATGGCAGAGAGATACAGGATCTCAGACCTTGGATTTCACACATGGCAGAGAGATACAGGATCTCAGACCTTGGATTTCACACATGGCAGAGAGATACAGGATCTCAGACCTTGAATTTCACACATGGCAGAGAGATACAGGATCTCAGACCTTGGATTTCACACATGGCAGAGAGATACAGGATCTCAGACCTTGAATTTCACACATGGCAGAGGGGCACTTCTGTCAGACATGCACCAAGTGTGCATCCCAAAGAAGGACCCCAATTCATTGAGCACATTGACATTCAATCAGCCCAGGCTCACAGTATTTTAGCTCAATCAAAACAGTCAGGACACAGTGTGATTCAGACAGCAGCTCATTGAGAGCACACGGCTGAACAAGACTCTAACCCAAGTCTGCAGGTCTATACAGAACAAGGCCCATCTGTGTTGACCAACTCACATAGAGGGCCAAGGGTAGAACAGGTGAGACTTTTCAATCACAGGACAGTGCTCAGGACAATTCACAGGAAAACACAGAAAACCCTCTCATCACCATTCTCTAAAGGCAGAATGAAGTTACTGCTATGTTAGTCAAACAGCAACATCATTCGTTTCTGCCACCTAGAGACATTATTGTTTTTGATGGTGACATTTTACAGTACAGGTCCTTCATTCAGACATTTGAACATGGTATGGAGAATTGAGCCCAAACTAGCCAAGACAAACTGCACTTCCTCGAGCAGTACACCAGAGGACAGGCTCGAGAGCTAGTTAGGAGCTGCCAACATATGGCTCCAGATAGGGGCTATCTGAAAGCCAGGGCTTATTAAAGGAGCACTATGGTAATGTATACAAGATTGCCAATGCATACATGGAAAAGGCTTTTAGCTGGCATAGCATCAAATCCAAAGACCCCAAGGCATTACAGGCTCATGCATTATACCTCAGAGGTTGTTGTTATGCAATGGAAGATGTGGAAGACATGGACAAGATAGATCTGGCCTCCAGCTTAAAAAACATCATCCTGAAACTACCTCAAGGAGAGGTGGAGGTTGGTTGCTTGTTATTACAGGAGCAGCACCATGACAGGCATGCTAGACTCCTTGATCTCATCCTGTTCATTGACAGGCGTGCTAGACTCCTTGATCTTATCCTGTTCATTGGCAGGCATGCTAGACTCCTTGATCTCATCCTGTTCATTGACAGGCATGCTAGACTCCTTGATCTTGTCCTGTTCATTGGCAGGCATGCTAGACTCCTTGATCTCATCCTGTTCATTGACAGGCTACTCCTTGATCTCATCCCCTTGATCTCATCCTGTTCATTGACAGGCGTGACTGGGGTGCTTGATCTCATCCTGTTCATTGGCAGGCGGCAGACTCCTTGATCTCATCCTGTTCATTGGCAGGCGTGCTAGACTCCTTGATCTCATCCTGTTCATTGGCAGGCGTGCTAGACTCCTTGATCTCATCCCGTTCATTGGCAGGCGTGCTAGACTCCTTGATCTCATCCTGTTCATTGGCAGGCGTGCTAGACTCCTTGATCTCATCCTGTTCATTGGCAGGCGTGCTAGACTCCTTGATCTCATCCTGTTCATTGGCAGGCGTGCTAGACTCCTTGATCTCATCCTGTTCATTGGCAGGCGTGCTAGACTCCTTGATCTCATCCTGTTCATTGGCAGACGTGCTAGACTCCTTGATCTCATCCTGTTCATTGACAGGCATGCTAGACTCCTTGATCTCATCCTGTTCATTGGCAGGCGTGCTAGACTCCTTGATCTCCTCCCGTTCATTGGCAGGCGTGCTAGACTCCTTGATCTCATCCTGTTCATTGGCAGGCGTGCTAGACTCCTTGATCTCATCCTGTTCATTGGCAGGCGTGCTAGACTCCTTGATCTCATCCTGTTCATTGGCAGGCGTGCTAGACTCCTTGATCTCATCCTGTTCATTGGCAGGCGTGCTACACTCCTTGATCTCATCCCGTTCATTGGCAGGCGTGCTACACTCCTTGATCTCATCCCGTTCATTGGCAGACGTGCTAGACTCCTTGATCTCATCCCGTTCATTGGCAGGCGTGCTAGACTCCTTGATCTCATCCCGTTCATTGGCAGGCGTGCTGCACTCCTTGATCTCATCCCGTTCATTGGCAGGCGTGCTAGACTCCTTGAACTCATCCCGTTCATTGGCAGGCGTGCTAGACTCCTTGATCTTATCCCGTTCATTGGCAGGCGTGCTAGACTCCTTGATCTCATCCCGTTCATTGGCAGGCGTGCTAGACTCCTTGATCTCATCCCGTTCATTGGCAGGCGTGCTAGACTCCTTGATCTCATCCCGTTCATTGGCAGGCGTGCTAGACTCCTTGATCTCATCCCGTTCATTGGCAGGCGTGCTAGACTCCTTGATCTCATCCCGTTCATTGGCAGGCGTGCTAGACTCCTTGATCTCATCCCGTTCATTGGCAGGCGTGCTAGACTCCTTGATCTCATCCCGTTCATTGGCAGGCGTGCTAGACCCCTTGATATCATCCCGTTCATTGGCAGGCGTGCTAGACTCCTTGATCTCATCCCGTTCATTGGCAGGCGTGCTAGACTCCTTGATCTCATCCCGTTCATTGGCAGGTGTGCTAGACTCCTTGATCTCATCCCGTTCATTGGCAGGCGTGCTAGACTCCTTGATCTCATCCCGTTCATTGGCAGGCGTGCTAGACTCCTTGATCTCATCCCGTTCATTGGCGGGCTAGACTCCTTGATCTCATCCCGTTCATTGGCAGGCGTGCTAGACTCCTTGATCTCATCCCGTTCATTGGCAGGCGCTTATTGGCGGCGTGCTAGACTCCTTGATCTCATCCTGTTCATTGGCAGGCGTGCTAGACTCCTTGTTCTCATCCTGTTCATTGGCAGGCGTGCTAGACTCCTTTATCTCATCCTGTTCATTGGCAGGCGTGCTAGACTCCTTGATCTCATCCTGTTCATTGGCAGGCATGCTAGACTCCTTGATCTCATCCTGTTCATTGACAGGCGTGCTAGACTCCTTGATCTCATCCTGTTCATTGACAGGCGTGCTAGACTCCTTGATCTAATCCTGTTCAATGACAGGCTTGCTAGACTCCTTGATCTCATCCTGTTCAATGACAGGCGTGCTAGACTCCTTGATCTCATCCTGTTCATTGACAGGCATGCTAGACTCCTTGATCTCATCCTGTTCATTGACAGGCGTGCTAGACTCCTTGATCTCATCCTGTTCATTGACAGGCATGCTAGACTCCTTGATCTCATCCTGTTCATTGACAGGCGTGCTAGACTCCTTGATCTCATCCTGTTCATTGACAGGCATGCTAGACTCCTTGATCTCATCCCGTTCATTGGCAGGCGTGCTAGACTCCTTGATCTCATCCCGTTCATTGGCAGGCCTGCTAGACTCCTTGATCTCATCCTGTTCAATGGCAGGCCTGCTAGACTCCTTGATCTCCTCCCGTTCATTGGCAGGCGTGCTAGACTCCTTGATCTCATCCTGTTCATTGGCAGGCGTGCTAGACTCCTTGATCTCATTCTGTTCATTGGCAGGCGTGCTAGACTCCTTGATTTCATCCTGTTCATTGGCAGGCGTGCTAGACTCCTTGATCTCATCCTGTTCATTGGCAGGCGTGCTAGACTCCTTGATCTCATCCTGTTCATTGGCAGGCGTGCTAGACTCCTTGATCTAATCCTGTTCATTGGCAGGCGTGCTAGACTCCTTGATCTCATCCTGTTCATTGGCAGGCGTGCTAGACTCATTGATCTCATCCCGTTCATTGGCAGGCGTGCTAGACTCCTTGATCTCATCCCGTTCATTGGCAGGTGTGCTAGACTCCTTGATCTCATCCCGTTCATTGGCAGGCGTGCTAGACTCCTTGATCTCATCCCGTTCATTGGCAGGCGTGCTAGACTCCTTGATCTTATCCCGTTCATTGGCAGGCGTGCTAGACTCCTTGATCTCATCCCGTTCATTGGCAGGCGTGCTAGACTCCTTGATCTCATCCCGTTCATTGGCAGGCGTGCTACACTCCTTGATCTCATCCCGTTCATTGGCAGGCGTGCTAGACTCCTTGATCTCATCCCGTTCATTGGCAGACGTGCTAGACTCCTTGATCTCATCCCGTTCATTGGCAGGCGTGCTAGACTCCTTGATCTCATCCCGTTCATTGGCAGGCGTGCTAGACTCCTTGATCTCATCCCGTTCATTGGCAGGCGTGCTAGACTCCTTGATCTCATCCCGTTCATTGGCAGGCGTGCTAGACTCCTTGATCTTATCCAGTTCATTGGCAGGCGTGCTAGACTACTTGATCTCATCCTGTTCATTGGCAGGCGTGCTAGACTCCTTGATCTCATCCCGTTCATTGGCAGGCGTGCTAGACTCCTTGATCTCATCCCGTTCATTGGCAGGCGTGCTAGACTCCTTGATCTCATCCCGTTCATTGGCAGGCGTGCTAGACTCCTTGATCTCATCCTGTTCATTGGCAGGCGTGCTAGACTCCTTGATCTCATCCTGTTCATTGGCAGGCGTGCTAGACTCCTTGATCTCATCCTGTTCATTGGCAGGCGTGCTAGACTCCTTCATCTCATCCTGTTCATTGGCAGGCGTACTAGACTCCTTGATCTCATCTTGTTCATTGGCAGGCGTGCTAGACTCCTTGATCTCATCCTGTTCATTGACAGGCGTGCTAGACTCCTTGATCTCATCCTGTTCATTGACATGCGTGCTAGACTCCTTGATCTAATCCTGTTCAATGACAGGCGTGCTAGACTCCTTGATCTCATCCTGTTCAATGACAGGCCTGCTAGACTCCTTGATCTCATCCTGTTCATTGACAGGCATGCTAGACTCCTTGATCTCATCCTGTTCATTGACAGGCATGCTAGACTCCTTGATCTCATCCCGTTCATTGGCAGGCCTGCTAGACTCCTTGATCTCATCCTGTTCATTGGCAGGCCTGCTAGACTCCTTGATCTCCTCCCATTCATTGGCAGGCGTGCTAGACTCCTTGATCTCATCCCGTTCATTGGCAGAAGTGCTAGACTCCTTGATCTCATCCTGTTCATTGGCAGGCGTGCTAGACTCCTTGATCTCATCCTGTTCATTGGCAGGCGTGCTAGACTCCTTGATCTCATCCCGTTCATTGGCAGGCGTGCTAGACTCCTTGATCTTATCCCGTTCATTGGCAGGCGTGCTAGACTCCTTGATCTCATCCCGTTCATTGGCAGGCGTGCTAGACTCCTTGATCTCATCCCGTTCATTGGCAGGCGTGCTAGACTCCTTGATCTCATCCCGTTCATTGGCAGGCGTGCTAGACTCCTTCATCTCATCCCGTTCATTGGCAGGTGTGCTAGACCCCTTGATATCATCCCGTTCATTGGCAGGCGTGCTAGAGTCCTTAATCTTATCCCGTTCATTGGCAGGCGTGCTAGACTCCTTGATCTCATCCCGTTCATTGGCAGGCGTGCTAGACTCCTTGATCTTATCCCGTTCATTGGCAGGCGTGCTAGACTCCTTGATCTCATCCCGTTCATTGGCAGGCGTGCTAGACTCCTTGATCTCATCCCGTTCATTGGCAGGCGTGCTAGACTCCTTGATCTTATCCTGTTCATTGGCAGGCGTGCTAGACTCCTTGATCTCATCCTGTTCATTGGCAGGCGTGCTAGACTCCTTGATCTCATCCCGTTCATTGGCAGGCGTGCTAGACTCCTTGATCTCATCCTGTTCATTGGCAGGCGTGCTAGACTCCTTGATCTCATCCCGTTCATTGGCAGGCGTGCTAGACTCCTTGATCTCATCCCGTTCATTGGCAGGCGTGCTAGACTCCTTGATCTCATCCTGTTCATTGGCAGGCGTGCTAGACTCCTTGATCTCATCCTGTTCATTGGCAGGCGTGCTAGACTCCTTGATCTCATCCTGTTCATTGGCAGGCGTGCTAGACTCCTTCATCTCATCCTGTTCATTGGCAGGCGTACTAGACTCCTTGATCTCATCCTGTTCATTGGCAGGCGTGCTAGACTCCTTGATCTCATCCTGTTCATTGACAGGCGTGCTAGACTCCTTGATCTCATCCTGTTCATTGACAGGCGTGCTAGACTCCTTGATCTAATCCTGTTCAATGACAGGCGTGCTAGACTCCTTGATCTCATCCTGTTCAATGACAGGCGTGCTAGACTCCTTGATCTCATCCTGTTCATTGACAGGCATGCTAGACTCCTTGATCTCATCCTGTTCATTGACAGGCATGCTAGACTCCTTGATCTCATCCCGTTCATTGGCAGGCCTGCTAGACTCCTTGATCTCATCCTGTTCATTGGCAGGCCTGCTAGACTCCTTGATCTCCTCCCGTTCATTGGCAGGCGTGCTAGACTCCTTGATCTCATCCCGTTCATTGGCAGGCGTGCTAGACTCCTTGATCTCATCCTGTTCATTGGCAGGCGTGCTAGACTCCTTGATCTCATCCTGTTCATTGGCAGGCGTGCTAGACTCCTTGATCTCATCCCGTTCATTGGCAGGTGTGCTAGACTCCTTGATCTCATCCCGTTCATTGGCAGGCGTGCTAGACTCCTTGATCTCATCCCGTTCATTGGCAGGCGTGCTAGACTCCTTGATCTCATCCCGTTCATTGGCAGGCGTGCTAGACTCCTTGATCTCATCCCGTTCATTGGCAGGCGTGCTAGACTCCTTCATCTCATCCCGTTCATTGGCAGGTGTGCTAGACCCCTTGATATCATCCCGTTCATTGGCAGGCGTGCTAGAGTCCTTAATCTTATCCCGTTCATTGGCAGGCGTGCTAGACTCCTTGATCTCATCCCGTTCATTGGCAGGCGTGCTAGACTCCTTGATCTTATCCCGTTCATTGGCAGGCGTGCTAGACTCCTTGATCTCATCCCGTTCATTGGCAGGCGTGCTAGACTCCTTGATCTCATCCCGTTCATTGGCAGGCGTGCTAGACTCCTTGATCTCATCCCGTTCATTGGCAGGCGTGCTAGACTCCTTGATCTTATCCTGTTAATTGGCAGGCGTGCTAGACTCCTTGATCTCATCCTGTTCATTGGCAGGCGTGCTAGACTCCTTGATCTCATCCTGTTCATTGGCAGGCGTGCTAGACTCCTTGATCTCATCCTGTTCATTGGCAGGCGTGCTAGACTCCTTGATCTCATCCTGTTCATTGGCAGGCGTGCTAGACTCCTTCATCTCATCCTGTTCATTGGCAGGCGTACTAGACTCCTTGATCTCATCCTGTTCATTGGCAGGCGTGCTAGACTCCTTGATCTCATCCTGTTCATTGACAGGCGTGCTGAGACTCCTTGATCTCATCCTGTTCATTGACAGGCGTGCTAGACTCCTTGATCTAATCCTGTTCAATGGCAGGCGTGCTAGACTCCTTGATATCATCCTGTTCAATGACAGGCGTGCTAGAGTCCTTGATCTCATCCTGTTCATTGACAGGCATGCTAGACTCCTTGATCTCATCCTGTTCATTGACAGGCATGCTAGACTCCTTGATCTCATCATGTTCATTGACAGGCATGCTAGACTCCTTGATCTCATCCTGTTCATTGAAAAACAAGTGAGAATAGCCACACATCCAGTGTTCGGTGATATTCAAGATCCTACAGAATCCAGAAGCAAGACTCAAAGGCCACAGTCAAGGCTCATTCACAAATCCACAGGTAGCAGCTTTGCTACCAACGTGTCATCACCAAAGCAAACCCCCCAATCCCAATAAATCACGTCTGTTCTGTAACGGCGGTCACAAATTGGAGCTGTGTCCACAACTTAGGAAAATGAGCCACAGGGAGAAGATTGGTTTCCTACAGTGAAAGGGAATTTGTTTTGGTTGCTTGTCAAGTGGGCACAAGAGACTGCAGTAGGCCTCTCAAACGCAATGTATGTAACCAAACTCACCCAATCAGAGAGACAGAGGAACAGCAGAGCAGTCATCAGAAGCACCAGTGAGCAGTGCACTGGTTTCTCTTAACACATACAGTATGGGCATACTTTTATATATATTTTGTTTATTTCACCTTTATTTAACCAGGTAAGCCCGTTGAGAACAAGTTCTCATTTACAACTGCGACCTGGCCAAGATAAAGCAAAGCAGTGCGATAAAAACAACAACACAGAGTTACATATGGGGTAAACAAAACATAAAGTCAAAAATAGAACAGAAAATATATATACAGTGCGTGCGAATGTAGTAAGTTATGGAAGTAAGGCAATAAATTGGCCATAGTGCAAAGAAGTTACAATTTCGTATTAACACTGGAAAGATAGATGTGCAAAAGATGATGTGCAAATAGAGATACTGGGGGGCAAATTAGCAAAATAAATAACAACATGGGGATGAGGTAATTGGGTGGGCTAATTTCAGAATGGCTGTGTACAGGTGCAGTGATCGGTAAGGTGCTCTGACAACTGATGCCTAAAGTTAGTGAGGGAGATAAGAGTCTCCAACTTCTGAGATTTTTGCAGTTCGTTCCAGTCATTGGCAGCAGAGAACTGGAAGGAATGGTGGCCAAAGGAGGTGTTGGCTTTGGGGATGACCAGTGAGATATACCTGCTAGAGCGCAGACTACTGGTGGGTGTTGCTATGGTGACCAGTGAGCTAAGATAAGACGGGGATTTGCCTAGCAGTGATTTATAGATGACCTGGAGCCAGTGGGTTTGGCGACTAATATGTAGTGAGGGCCAGCCAACAAGAGCGTACAGGTCACAATGGTGGGTAGTATATGGGGCTTTGGTGACAAAACGGATGGCACTGTGATAGACTACATCCAATTTGCTGAGTAGAGTGTTGGAGGCTATTTTGTAAATGACATCGCCGAAGTCAAGGATCGGTAGGATAGTCAGTTTTACGAGGGCATGTTTGGCAGCATGAGTGAAGGAGGCTTTGTTGCAAAATAGGAAGACGATTCCCGATCTAACTTTTGATTGGAGATGCTTAATTTGAGTCTCGAATTAGAGTTTACAGTCTAACCAGACACCTAGGTATTTGTAGTTTTCCACATACTCTAGGTCAGACCCACCGAGAGTAGTGATTCTAGTCAGGTGGGCGGGTGCAAGCAGCGTTCGGTTGAAGAGCATGCATTTAGTTTTATTAGTGTTTAAGAGCAGTTGGAGGCTACGGAAGGAGTGTTGTATGGCGTTGAAGTTCGTTTGGAGGTTTGTTAACACAGTGTCCAATGAAGGGCCAGATGTATACAAAATAGTGTCGTCCGCATAGAGGTGGATCTGAGAGTCACCAGCAGCAAGAGCGACATCATTGATATACACAGAAAATAGAGTCAGCCCGAGAATTGAATCCTGTGGCACCCCCATAGAGACTGCCAGAGGTCCAGACAACAGGCCCTCCGATTTGACACATTTAATTCTATCTGAGAAGTAGTTGGTGAACCAGGCGAAGCAGTCATTTGAGAAACCAAGGCTATTTAGTCTGCCAATAAGAATGCGATGGTTGACAGAGTTGAAAGCCTTGGCCAGGTCGATGAAGATGGCTGCACAGTACTGTCTTTTATCGATCACGGTTATAATATCGTTTAGGACCTTGAGCGTGGCTGAGGTGCACCCATGACCAGCTTGGAAACCGGATTGCATAGAGGAGAAGGTACGGTGGGATTCTAAATGGCCGGTGATCTGTTTGTTAACTTGGCTTTCAAATACTTTCGAAAGGCAGGGCAGGATGGATATAGGTCTGTAACAGTTTGGATCTAGAGTGTCACCCCCTTTGAAGAGGGGGATGACCACGGCAGCTTTCCAATCTCTGGGTATCTCAGACGTTATGAAAGAGAGGTTGAACAGGCTAGTAATAGGGGTTGCGACAATTTCGGCGGCTAACATAGAAAGAAAGGGTCCAGATTGTCTAGCCCAGCTGATTTGTAGGGGTCCAGATTTTTCAGCTCTTTCAGAACATCAGCTGTCTGAATTTGTGTAAAGGAGAAGCGGGGGGGCATGGGCAAGTTTCAGTGGAGGGTGCAGAGCTGTTGGCCGGTGTAGTGGTAGACAGGTGGAAAGCATAGCCAGCCGTAGCAAAATGCTTGTTGAAATTCTCGATTATTGTAGATTTATCGGTGTTGACAGTGTTTCCTAGCCTCAGTGCAGTGGGCAGTTGGGAGGAGGTGCTCTTATTCTCCATGGACTTTACAGTGTCCCAAAACTTTTTGGAGTTAGTGCCACAGGATGCAAATTTCTGTTTGAAAAAGCTAGCCTTTGCTTTCCTAACTGCTTGTGTATATTGGTTCCTGACTTCACTGAAAGGTTGCATATCGTGGGGGCTTTTCGACGCTAATGCAGTATGCCACAGGATGTTTTTGTGCTGGTCAAGGGCAGTCAAGTCTGAGGTGAACCAGGGGCTATATCTGTTCTTAGTTCTGAATTTTTTGAATGGGGCATGCTTATTTAAGATTGAGAGGAAAGCACTTTTAAAGAACAACCAGGCATCCTCTACTGACGGAATGAGGTCAATATCCATCCAGGATACCCGGGCCAGGTCAATTAGAAAGGCCTGCTCGCTAAAGTGTTTTAGGGAGCGTTTGACACTGATGAGGGGTGGTCGTTTGACCGCGGACCCATTACGGACGCAGGCAATAAGGCAGTGATCGCTGATATCCTGGTTGAAGACAGCGGAGGTGTATTTAGAGGGTAAATTTGTCAGGATGATATCTATGAGGGTACCCATGTTTACGGATTTAGGGTTGTACCTGTTAGGTTCATTGATTATTTGTGTGAGATTGAGGGCATCTAGTTTTGATTGTAGGTTGGCCGAGATGTTAAGCATATCCCAGTTTAGGTCACCAAGCAGCACGAACTCTGAGGATAGATGGGGGGCAATCAGTTCACATATGATGTCCAGGTCACAGCTCGGCGCTGAGGGGGGTCTGTAGCAAGTGGTAACAGTGAGAGACTTATTTCTGGAAAGGTGGATTTTTAGAAGTAGAAGCTCAAACTGTTTGGGCACAGAACTGGATAGTACGATAGAGCTCTGCAGGCTATCTCTACAGTAGATTGCAACCCCACCCCCTTTGGCAGTTCTATCGAGATGGAAAATGTTGTAGTTGGGGATGGACATTTCTGAATTTTTGGTGGCCTTCCTAAGCCAGGATACAGACACTGCTAGAACATCAGGGTTGGCGGAGTGTGCTAACGCAGTGAATAACTCAAACTTAGGGAGGAGGCTTCTGATGTTAACATGCAAGAAACCAAGGATTTTACGGTTACAGAAGTCAACAAATGATAGCTCCTGGGGAGTAGGAGTGATACCGGGGGCTACAGGGCCTGGGTTAACCTCTACATCACCAGAGGAACAGAGGAGGAATAGAATAAGTATACGGCTAAAGGCTTTAAGAACTGGTCTTCTAGTGCATTGGGTACAGAGAAAAAAAGGGGCAGATTTCCGGGCGTTGTAGAATAGATTCAGGGCATTATGTACAGACAAGGATATGGAAGGATATGAGTACAGTGGAGGTAAACCTAAGCGTTGGGTAACAATGAAAGAGATAGCATCACAGGAGGCACCGATTGAGTCGGTCTCCGCGTGTATGGGGTGTGGGACATAGGAGCTATCTAAGGCAGGTTGAGCTGGACTGGGGGCTCTACAGTGAAATAATACAATAAGAAATAACCGAAACAGCAATAAGCAAGGCATATTGACATGGGAGAGAGGCATAAAGCAATCACAGGTATAATTTGAGAGAGCTAAGACAACAGCTGGTAATGGCGACAAAACTTTGGGCTGAGGCTAAACATAAACAGGATGCGGTACCGTATAAAGGAACAGTCCAGCAGGCATCAGCTGTATAGCTGAGTTATCATAAGGTCCGGTGAACAGCAATAGGAGAGGCATACTGGGGCCGGGGACCAAGAATGTGCACTTGCTATTGTACCAGTAAAAGTCAAACACAGTAAAGCCAAAAGGGTTATACAGACATACGCCTTCCTAACCCAGGAAGCACAGCCACATTCTGCACAGAGACTGATGACACAGCTTGGCATCACAGTAAGAGGAAGAAGACCCTGAATCAAAAGGAAAGTCGATGCACGACTCACGTTATCAGAGGATTGGAAATATCAGTTGAAGAAAAACAACTTCATCGAATTACCTGAAGTCTACACTCAGAACAACATGCCAGTGAATACATAAAACATCCCCACAGAGAAATACAAGTCCAAGTGGCCTGACCTGAGTAATGTAAAGATTCCTGAAATTCCTGAAATTAATGCAGTCTGTTCCTGTGACAGCAGTCTGATGTACTGACAGCAGTCTGTTCTAATGACAGCAGTTTGTTCTAGTGACAGCAGTCTGTTCTAATGACAGCAGTTTGTTCTAGTGACAGCAGTCTGTTCTAATGACAGCAGTCTGTTCTTGTGACAGCAGTCTGTTCTAATGACAGCAGTTTGTTCTAGTGACAGCAATATGTTCTAATGACAGCAGTTTGTTCTAGTGACAGCAGTCTGTTCTAGTGACAGCAGTCTGTTCTAGTGACAGCAGTTTGTTCTAGTGACAGCAGTCTGTTCTAGTAACAGCAGTCTGTTCTACTGACAGCAGTCTCTTTGAGTGACAGCAGTTTGTTCAAGTCACAGCAGTTTGTTCTAGTCACAGCAGTTTGTTCTAGTCACAGCAGTTTGTTATAGTGACAGCAGTCTGTTCTAGTGACAGCAGTTTGTTCTAGTGACAGCAGTTTGTTCTAGTGACATCAGTCTGTTCTATTGACAGCAGTCTGTTCTAGTGTCAGCAGTCTGTTCAAGTCACAGCAGTTTGTTCTAGTGACAGCAGTCTGTTCTAGTGATAGCAGTCTGTTCTAGTGTCAGCAGTTTGTTCTAGTGACAGCAGTCTGTTATAGTGACAGCAGTCTGTTCTACTGACAGCAGTCTCTTCTAGTGATAGCAGTCTGTTCTAGTGACAGGAGTTTGTTCTAGTGACAGCAGTTTGTTCTAGTGACATCAGTCTGTTCTATTGACAGCAGTCTGTTCTAGTGACAGCACTTTGTTATAGTCACAGCAGTCTGTTCTAGTCACAACAGTCTGTTTTAGTGACAGCCGTCTGTTCTAGTGACAGCAGTCTGTTCTAGTGACAGCAGCCTGTTCTAGTGACAGCAGTCTGTTGTACTGACAGCAGTCTGTTCCAGTCAAAGCAGTTTGTTCTAGTGACAGCAGTCTGTTCTAGTGACAGCAGTCTGTTGTATTGACAGCAGTTTGTTCTAGTGACAGCAGTCTGTTGTACTGACTGCATATTATTCTAGTGACAGCAGTCTGTTCAAGTCACAGCAGTTTGTTCTAGTGACAGCAGTCTGTTCTAGTGATAGCAGTCTGTTCTAGTGTCAGCAGTTTGTTCTAGTGACAGCAGTCTGTTATAGTGACAGCAGTCTGTTCTACTGACAGCAGTCTCTTCTAGTGATAGCAGTCTGTTCTAGTGACAGGAGTTTGTTCTAGTGACAGCAGTTTGTTCTAGTGACATCAGTCTGTTCTATTGACAGCAGTCTGTTCTAGTGACAGCACTTTGTTATAGTCACAGCAGTCTGTTCTAGTCACAACAGTCTGTTTTAGTGACAGCCGTCTGTTCTAGTGACAGCAGTCTGTTCTAGTGACAGCAGCCTGTTCTAGTGACAGCAGTCTGTTGTACTGACAGCAGTCTGTTCCAGTCAAAGCAGTTTGTTCTAGTGACAGCAGTCTGTTCTAGTGACAGCAGTCTGTTGTATTGACAGCAGTTTGTTCTAGTGACAGCAGTCTGTTGTACTGACTGCATATTATTCTAGTGACAGCAGTCTGTTCTAGTCACAGCAGTCTGTTCTAGTGACAGCAGTCTGTTGTATTGGCAGCAATTTGTTCTAGTGACAGAACTCTGTTCTAGTGACAGCAGTTTGTTCTATTGACAGCAGTTTGTTCTAGTGACAGCAGTCTGTTCTAGTGAGAGCAGTATGTTCTAGTGACAGCAGTCTGTTCTAGTGACAGCAGTCTGTTCTAGTGACAGCAGTCTGTTCTAGTGACAGCAGTCTGTCCTAGGGACAGCAGTCTGTTCTAGTCACAGCAGTTTGTTCTAGTGACAGCAGTTTGTTCTAGTGAGAGCAGTTTGTTCTAGTGACAGCAGTCTGTCCTAGGGACAGCAGTTTGTTCTAGTGACAGCAGTCTGTTCTAGTGACAGCAGTTTGTTCTAGTGACAGCAGTTTGTTCTAGTGACAGCAGTTTGTTCTAGTGAGAGCAGTCTGTTCTAGTGACAGCAGTCTGTTCTAGTGAGAGCAGTATGTTCTAGTGACAGCAGTCTGTTCTAGTCACAGCAGTTTGTTCTAGTGACAGCAGTCTGTTCTAGTGACAGCAGTCTGTTCTAGTCACAGCAGTTTGTTTTAGTGACAGCAGTTTGTTTTAGTGACATCAGTTTGTTATAGTGACTGCAGTCTGTTCTAGTGACAGCAGTTTGTTCTAGTGACAGCAGTCTGTTCTAGTGACAGCAGTTTGTTCTAGTGACAGCAGTTTGTTTTAGTGACATCAGTTTGTTATAGTGACTGCAGTCTGTTCTAGTGACAGCAGTTTGTTCTAGTGACAGCAGTCTGTTCTAGTGAAAGCAGTTTCTTCTAGTGACATCAGTTTGTTATAGTGACTGCAGTCTGTTCTAGTGACAGCAGTTTGTTCTAGTGACAGCAGTCTGTTCTAGTGAAAGCAGTTTATTCTAGTGACATCAGTTTGTTATAGTGACAGCAGTCTGTTCTAGTTACAGCAGTTTGTTCTAGTGACAGAACTCTGTTATAGTGACAGCAGTCTGTTCTAGTGATAGCAGTCTGTTCTAGTGACAGCAGTCTGTTCTAGTGACAGCAGTCTGTTCTAGTGACAGCAGTTTGTTCTAGTGACAGAACTCTGTTCTAGTGACAGCAGTCTGTTCTACTGACAGCAGTCTGTTCTAGTGACAGCAGTCTGTTCTAGTGACAGCAGTTTGTTCTTGTGGCAGCAGTTTGTTCTAGTGACAGCAGTATAATACTCCAACTAAAATTGCTCTGGAGAAAGCAAAATCTTTTTAAGTTTTTATCTTTCTCCTTTATCTGGGAAAACATGACTGTGGAAGTCTGTATCCCAGACTGTATCCCTGGCTGTATCCCAGACTGTATCCCTGGCTGTATCCCTGGCTGTATCCCTGGCTGTATCCCTGACTGTATCCCTGGCTGTATCCCAGACTGTATCCCTGGCTGTATCCCTGGCTGTATCCCTGGCTGTATCCCTGTATCCCTGGCTGTATCCCTGACTGTATCCCTGGCTGTATCCCTGGCTGTATCCCTGGCTGTATCCCTGGCTGTATCCCTGGCTGTATCCCTGGCTGTATCCCTGGCTGTATCCCTGGCTGTGGCTCTGTCCTAGCAGCTAGGGACCATTTCTCTGCTCTGTCCATTCCATTAGAGTTATTGCCTGCTGGACAAACACCCTACATGTTAAATCACTTAATCAAAAGCAATGGCTTCACAATCTTGTTTGGTTTCTTTATATTTGGTTCATTCCTCCAGATGAAGAGGTAGAGAACAGAACATTAGGTGATCCCAATAGCACATGCATTATCTACAAAGCAGCTGAACAGGCTATCAGTGGCTTTATCCCTCTGGGTATTTGGTGACTGTTTTCACCGCTCATCCATTCACTCTCCTCTATTCCCCTCCGTCCCTTCTCTTCTCCTATCCTGCCCCCGGTTCTCCTATACTGTCACTTTCGGGGCGTAAATAATTAGACCCTTTTAACTCAAACAGGCGATGTTGTAACTCTAACCTGTCAACAATGAATAATACCCCCTGCCTTAATAATACCCCCTGCAGACAGAGATCTCTCTTGGTTCAGTTTTTCTCCCAGCATCTCTGCTACTCATGCGGTTCAGTTTGCAGCACTATTACTGAATTAAGATTCTTCAAATACCTCTGCCTCTGATTGGCTATTCCACTAAGCTGCAGACTCTCCCATGGGTCAGACAGATTCTATTAACATAAATGGTTTTAAGACCCTGGGGCTGAAATACTTTATCATGGCAGTTCATTTACACTCTTTTATTTCTGTGTTCCTTTCATTGCACAATGCTGCATATGTATAATTCTATGATTTTAATATATTTCATTATTTGACCCGAATAAAGTAGTGATGACATACTGTATGAATGCAGAGTCCTACACGGGGCCCCGTGTAGCTCAGTTGGTAGAGCATGGCACTTGCAACGCCAGGGTTGTGGGTTAGATTCCCACGGGGGGCCAGTATTTTAAAAAAATGTATTCACTCACTAACTGTAAGTCGCTCTAGATAAGAGCGTCAGCTAAATGACTAGATTTATTTTTTATTTTTATGTAAACAAATATAGATAGTACTATGAGGGGATATCAGAGACTCTGCTAGTATCTAGACTCTAGTCACTGCTAGATAATATACTGTTGGAGACGCTGCAGCTGGAAGGGATATGAGACAACATAACTCTGCTAGTATCTAGACTCTAGGCACTGCTAAATACATTGCATTCGTAAAGTATTCAGACCCCTAGCCTTTTTCCACATTTTGTAACGTTACAGCCTTATTCTAAAATTGATAAAATTATTTTTTCCCACATCAATCAACACAAATAACTATAATGACAAAAAAACAGGTTTTTAGAAATGTTTGCAAATGTATTAAAAATAAAAAACAGAAAAAACTTATTTACATAAGTATTCAGACCCTTTGCTATTAGACTCGAAATTGAGCTCAGGAGCATCCTGTTTCCATTGATCATCCTTGAGATGTTTCTACAACTTGTTTGGAATCCACCTGTGGTAAATTCAATTGATCGGACATGATTTGGAAAGGCAAACACCTGTCTATATAAGGTCTCACAGTTGACAGTGTATGTCAGAGCAAAAACCAAGCCAAGAACTCTGAGACAGGATTGTGTTTAGGCACAGATCTGGTGAAGGGGGTACCAAAAAAATTCTGCAGCATTGAAGGTCCCCAAGAACACAGTGGCCTCCATCATTCTTAAATGGAAGAAGTTTGGAACCACCAAGACTCTTCCTGGAGCTGGCCGCCCAACCAAACTGAGCAATCGGGGGAGAAGGGCCTTGGTCAGGCAGGTGAACAAGAACCCGATGGTCACCCTGACAGAGCTCTAGAGTTCCTCAGTGGAGATGGGAAAACCTTCCAGAAGGACAACCATCTCTACAGCACTCCACCAATCAGGCCTTTATGGTAGAGTGGCCAGACAGAAGCCACTCCTCAGTAAAAGGCACATGACAGCCCGCTTGGAGTTTGCCAAAAGGCACCTAAAGGACTCTCAGACCATGAGAAACAAGATTCTCTGGTCTCATGAAACCAAGATTGAACTCTTTGGCCTTAATGCCAAGCGTCACGTCTGGAGGAAACCTGGCACCATCCCTACAGTGAAGCATGGTGGTGGCAGCATCATGCTGTGGGGATGTTTTTCAGCGGCAGGGAATGGGAGACTAGTCAGGATCGAGGGAAAAATGAACAGAGCAAAGTACAGAGAGATCCTTGAGTGGCGCAGTGGTCTAAGGAACTGCATCGCAGTGCTAGCTGTGCCACTAGAGATCCTGGTTCAAATCCATGCTCTGTCGTATGCGGCCGCGACCGGGAGACCCATGGGGCGGCGCACAATTGGCCCAGTGTCGTCCAGGGTATGGGAGGGAATGGCCGGCAGGGATGTAGCTCAGTTGGTAGAGCATGGCGTTTGCAAGGGTTGTGAATTCGATTCCCACGGAGGGCCAGTATGAAAAAAATAATGTATGCACTAACTGTAAGTCGCTCTGGATAAGAGCGTCTGCTAAATGACTAAAATGTAATGAAAACCTGCTCCAGAGTGCTCAAAACATCAGAATAGGGCCAAGGTTCACCTTCCAACAGGACAACGTCCCTAAGCACACAGCCAAGACAATGCAAGAGTGGCTTCGGGACAAGTCTCTGAATGTCCTTGAGTGGCCTAGCCAGTGCCCGGACTTGAACCCGATCGAACATCTCTGCAGAGACCTGAAAATAGCTGTGTAGCGACGCTACCCATAAACCTGACAGAGCTTGAGAGGATCTGCAGAGAAGAATGGAAGAAATTCCCCAAATACAGGTGTGCCAAGCTTGCAACGTCATATCCAAGAAGACTCAAGGCTCTAATCGCTGCCAAAGGTGCTTCAACAAAGTACTGAGTAAAGGGTCTGCATTCTTAAGTAAATGTGATGTTTCCGTTTTTTTAAAATTATAAATGTGCACAAAAAAACGTACCTGTTTTTGCTTTGTCATTATGGGGTATTGATGAGGGGGGGAAAACTATTTAATCCATTTTCGAGTAAGGCTGTAATGTAATAAAATGTGTAAAAAGCCAAGGGGTCTGAATACTTTCCAAATGCACTGTATACTGTTGGAAACGCGGCTGGAAGGGATATGAGACAACATAACTCTGCTAGTATTAGTATTTTTGTATTTATTTACCATTAGGTGATGCCAAGGCAACAGCTACTCTTCCTGGGGTTTATTATGGATCCCCATTAGTTCCTGCCAAGGCAGCAGCTACTCTTCCTGGGGTTTATTATGGATCCCTATTAGTTCCTGCCAAGGCAGCAGCTACTCTTCCTGGGGTTTATTATGGATCCCCATTAGTTCCTGCCAAGGCAGCAGCTACTCTTCCTGGGATCCAGCAAAATTAAGGCATTTATACATTTAAAAAAACATTACAATACAATCATAACAGATTTAACAACATTTTAAGGGTGTGCCCTCAGGCCTCTACTCTACTACCACTTATCAATAACACAAAATCCATGTGTACGTGTGTATAGTGCATGTTTTATCATGTGTTTGTATGCATGTGTCAATGTTTGTGTTGATTAACAGTCCCCGGTGTTCCATAAGGTGTATTGTTATCTGTTTTTTAAATCTAATTATACTGCTGGCATGAGTTACTTGATGTGGAATGGAGTTCCATGTAGTCATGGCTCTATCTTGTACTGTGTGCCTCCCATAGTCTGTTCTGGACTTGGGGACTGTGAAGAGACCTCTGGTGGCATGTCTTGTGGGGTATGCATGGGTGTCTGAGTTGTGTGCCAATAGTTCAAACAGACAGCTCGGTGCATTCAACATGTCAATACCTCTCACAAATACAAGTAGTGATGAAGTCAATCTCTCCTCCACTTTGAGCCAGGAGAGATTGACATGCATATTATTCATGTTAGCTCTCTGTGTACATCCAAGGGCCAGCCGTGCTGCCCTGTTCTGAGCCAATTGCAATTTCATTTACATTTACATTTAAGTCATTTAGCAGACGCTCTTATCCAGAGCGACTTACAAATTGGTGCATTCAACTTAGGATAGCCAGTGGGACATCCACCACTGGGGGGGGGGGGGTGTAGAAGGATTACTGTTAGACTATTCCAGGTATTCCTTAAAGAGGTAGGGTTTCAAGTGTCTCCGGAAGGTGGTCAGTGACTCCGCTGTCCTGGCGTCATGGGGGAGCTTGTTCCACCATTGGGGTGCAAGAGCAGCGAATAGATTTGACTGAGCTGAGCGGGAACTTTGCTTCCGTAGAGGTAGGGGAGCTAGCAGGCCAGAGGTGGATGAACATAGTGCCCTCGTTTGGGTGTAGGGTCTGATCAGAGCCTGAAGGTAAGGAGGTGCCATTCCCCTCACAGCTCCTTAGGCAAGCACCATGGTTTTGTATTAGATGCGAGATTCAACTGGAAGCCAGTGAAGTGTGCGGAGGAGCGGGGTGACATGAGAGAACTTGGGAAGGGGGAACTTTGTGTAAGGTAGGGTCGTACTCTCCGAATGTTGTAGAGCATGAACCTGCAGGATCGGGTCACTGCTTTGATGTTAGCGGAGAACGACAGGGTGTTGTCCAGGGTCACGCCAAGGTTCTTTCCACTCTGTGAGGAGGACACAATGGAGTTGTCAACCGTGATGGCGAGATCATGGAGCGGGAAGTCCTTCCCCGGGAGGAAGAGCAGCTCTGTCTTGCCGAGGTTCAGCTTGAGGTGGTGAACCGACATCCACACTGATATGTCTGCCAGACATGCAGAGATGCAATTCGCCACCTGGTTATCAGAAGGGGGAAAGGAGAAAATGAATTGTGTGTCGTCTGCGTAGCAATGATAGGAGAGACCATGTGAGGATATGACAGAGCCAAGTGACTTGGTGTATAGAGAGAATAGGAGAGCGCCTAGAACTGAGCCCTGGGGGACACCAGTGGTGAGTGCACGTGGTGCAGAGACAGATTCTCGCCATGCCACATGGTAGGAGCGACCTGTCAGGTAGGATGCAATCCAAAAGTGAGCAGCGCCGGAGATGCCCAACTCGGAGAGGGTGGAGAGGAGGATCTGATGGTTCACAGTATCAAAGGCAGCAGATAGGTCTAGAAGGATAAGAGCAGAGGAGAGAGAGTTAGCTTTAGCAGTGCGGAGAGCCTCCGTGACACAGAAAAGAGCAGTCTCAGTTGAATGACCAGTCTTGAAATCTGACTGGTTTGGATCAAGAAGGTCATTCTGAGAGAGATAGCAAGAGAGTTGGCTAGAGACGGCACGCTCAATAGTTTTGGAGAGAAAAGAAAGAAGGGATACTGGTCTGTAGTTGCTGACATCGGAGGGATTGAGTGTAGGTTTTTTGAGGAGGGGTGCAACTCTCGCTCTCTTGAAGATGGAAGGGACATGGCCAGCGGTCGAGGATGAGTTGATGAGCGAGGTGGGGTAAGGGAGAAGGTCTCCGGAAATGGTCTGGAGAAGAGAGGAGGGGATAGGGTCAAGCGGGCAGGTTGTTGGGCGGCCGGCCGTCACAAGTCGCAAGATTTCATCTGGAGAGAGAGGGGAGAAAGAAGTCAAAGCATAGGGTAGGGCAGTGTGAGCAGGACCAGCAGTGTCATTTGACTTAATAAATGAGGATCGGATGTCGTTAACCTTCTTTTCAAAATGGTTGACAAAGTCTTCCACAGAGAGGGAGGAGGGAGGAGGAGGAGGAGGAGGATTCAGCAGGGAGGAGAAGGTGGTAAAGAGCTTCCAGGGTTAGAGGCAGAGGCTTGAAATTTAGAGTGGTAGAAAGTGGCTTTAGCAGCAGAAACAGAGGAAGAGAACGTAGAGAGGAGGGAGTGAAAAGTTGACAGGTCCGCAAGGAGTCTAGTTTTCCTCCATTTCCGATCGGCTGCCCGGAGCCCTGTTCTGTGAGCTCGCAATGAGTCGTCAAGACACGGAGCAGGAGGGGAGGATAGGGGACATAGAGAGTCAAAAGATGCAGAAAGGGAGGAGAGGAGGGTTGAGGAGGCAGAATCAGGAGATCGGAGGGAGAAGGATTTAGCAGAGGGAAGAGATGATAGGATGGAAGAGGAGAGAGTAGCGGGAGAGAGAGAGTGAAGGTTGCGATGGCACATTACCATCTGAGTAGGGGCAGAGTGAGTAGTGTTGGAGGAGAGCGAGAGAGAAATGGATACTGTGAGGGGTGAGCCATCCTCAGGAAAGAAACGTATCAAGGCGTCAAGCTCATTGATGAACTCTCCAAGGGAACCTGGAGGGCGATAAATGATAAGGATGTTAAGCTTGAATGGGCTAGTGACTGTGACAGCATGGAATTCAAATGAGGAAAAGAGAGAATGTCCACTTGGGAGAGATGAGGATTCCTGTGCCACCTCCGTGCTGACCAGATGCTCTCGGGGTATGCGAGAATACATGATCAGACGAGGAGAGAGCAGTAGGAGTAGCAGTGTTTTCTGTGGTAATCTATGTTTCCGTCAGCGCCAAGAAGTCGAGGGACTTGAGGGTAGCATAGGCTGAGATGAACTCAGCCTTGTTGGCCGCAGAACGGCAGTTCCAGAGGCTGCCAGAGACCTGGAACTCCACGTGGGTCGTGCGCGCAGGGATCACCAGATTAGAGTGGCAACAGCCACATGGTGTGAAGCGTTTGTATGGCCTGTGCAGAGAGGAGAGAACAGGGATAGACAGACACATAGTTGACAGGCTACAGAAAAGGCTACAATAATGCAAAGGAGATCGGAATGAAATGAACTAAACATCTGGGAAAGCAAGAGAGCGGGGCTTCCCTCACTTACGTTTCACTGAAACACTCAAATATAACTCTCCCAACTTCCACTTTAGAAATTATAATTGTTGTAAACTACAGCGGTTCAATGTTTTCTAGGAATAGACTCTAACTTAGTTTATTCAGCTAGCTAACTTGGTACAGTATTATTCCGTGAAAACCGCCCAGGGCACCGTATCCTATGACGCCATAGCTAACTAGCATGCTAGCTTCCAATAACACACGGTTTAGCACCAATACTTGGTTACAACAAACTACCAATAGTGTGTTAACACGCTAAACAGATCATTCGTGTCCTTGTCTAACGTTGTCTAAAGTATTGGGGTTAGTGTTGACAGTTTGAGTGAGTACGTCGTCAACTTATTCAGCCAGTTAGTTAGCTAGCTAGAATAGTTAGCATATTAGCTAGCCATTACTCTCTGTCAACGAACCAACCCCTCCTCCCATGGTATGAAACACACAGAGAGAGCCAAGCTAACGTTAACTAGTCACCCATGTCTTGAATTCCTTTTGAACGACTCTGGTTACCAGTGTAGGTTATAACTTACCCTTAGTAGCTACTGTTAGCTAGTTAAGTTTAAAGCTAGCTACTGAATCGATTTAGCCAGTTCGCATCTGTCCCAACGGAGAGAAAGCATCTCCAAACATTACAACTAGGTTGTTCCAGCTATTGTTTAGTTAGCTATCCAGGTAGCAACAAGCTAGCTACATTTCGAGTACAGTAGCTACTAACTACCTAACGTTAACGCTTCAGATAATGATGTTAGAAAAACAACTGAATGGTAGGCAGCTAGCTGGCATAATTACAGGTACTCTTAAGCGTGAAATAACATTGGAAACAACTATCCACAGTTGCTAATAGTTACCAGTAGCTACCCACTAGCTAGCTAGCTTTATTTGTCCAGGTAGTGGGTTAGCTAGCCTTGTGCTTCACCGGGCTCAGCAGAATACAATACTTACCTACAACAATTACCTACAATAACTACCTAGATAAACTACCTACAATACCTACCTACAATCTAAATGCATGGTTTAAGCTTTACTCGACACCATATAAAGAAGAAGCCAAGCTTACCTCCCGCTTAGAGAAACACAACCTCACCCCATTGCCACCAACAATCCCATATCCCCTCATCAGTACCTGTATAAGTGTTCCCTCTGCCCCCTTGTCTTGTGTGTGATTAGTTATTGTGGAGGTGACTATAGCTCGGTGGAGCTCTTTGTATTGTGTATCTCCAGGATATTCACTCGTGTGCCTTGTTTTCTCCAGTGTGCCGTATTAAAGGCACTGGAGTGTTTTACGCATTGCTGCCTACCGCTGTCTAACCGAATAAACAATTTATTCTGTGATTTACCCTCCTGCGCCTGACTCCGCCCAAATCACCTGCTACATGAACACAACACAAACCGCAAACAAAGTGAATTTTTTATATATATATATATATATATATATATATATATACACCACCAGTCAAAGGTTTGGACACACCTACACATTCAAGGTTTTTCTTTATTTTTACTATTTTTTTACATTGTAGAATAATAGTGAAGACATCGAAACTATGAAATAACACATATGGAATCATGTAGTAACCAGAAAAGTGTTAAACAAATCAAAATTTATTTTATATTTGAGATTCATCAAATAGCCACCCTTTGCCTTGATGACAGCTTTGCACACTCTTGGAATTCTCTCAACCAGCTTCATGAGGTAGTCACCTGGAAGGCATTTCAATTAACAGGTGTTCCTTTTTAAAAGTTAATTTGTGGAATTTATTTCCTTCTTAATGCATTTGAGCTAATCAGTTGTGTTGTAACAATGTTGGGGGGGTATACAGAAGATAGCCCTATTTGGTAAAAGACCAAGTCAATATTATGGCAAGAACAGTTCAAATAAGTAAAGAGAAATGACAATCCATCATTACTTTAAGACATGAAGGTCAGTCAATACGGAAAATGTCAAGAACTTTGAAAGTTTCTTCAAGTGCAGTCGCAAAAACCATCAAGCACTACGATGAAACTGGCTCTCATGATGACCGCCACAGGAATGGAAGACCCAGAGTTACCTCTGCTGCAGAGGATAAGTTCATTAGAGTTATCAGCCTCAGAAATTGCAGCCCAAATAAATGCTTCACAGAGTTCAAGTAACAGACACATCTCAACATCAACTGTTCAGAGCAGACTGTGTGAATCAGGCCTTCATGGTCGAATTGCTGCAAAGAAACCACTACTAAAGGACACCAATAAGAAGAAGAGACCTGCTTGGGCCAAGAAACAGGAGCAATGGACATTAGACCGGTGGAAATGTGTCCTTTGGTCTGGAGTCCAAATTGGAGATTTTTGGTTACAACTTCCGTGTCTTTGTGAGATGTGGTGTGGGTGAACGGATGATCTCTGCATGTGTAGTTCCCACCGTAAAGCATTGAGGGGGAGGTGGTATGGTGGGGGGGTGCTTTGCTGGTGACACTGTCTGTGATTTATTTAGAATTCAAGGCACACTTAACCAGCATGGCTACCACAGCATTCTGCAGCGATACACCATCCCATCTGGTTTGGGCTTAGTGGGACTATCATTTGTTTTTCAACAGGACAATGACCCAACACACCTCCAGGCTGTGTAAGGGCTATTTTACCAAGAAGGAGAGTGATTGAGTGCTGCATCAGATGACCTGGCCTCCGCAATCCCCTGACCTCAACCCAATGGTGTGGGATGAGTCTGTCACGGTTTCGGCCGAGGCTGCTCCTCTTCCTTGTTCGGGCAGGCTTCGGCGGTCGTCGTCTCCGGAGTACTAGCTGCCACCGTTCTATGTTTCATGTTCGTTTGGTTTTGTCTCTTTGTAACACCTGTCCCTTGTTTGTGTTTGATTATGTTCCCTATTTAGTTTCGTTTGTTTGGGTCAGGTGTTATGCGTGATTGTTTATTGTCAGCCTGCCTCAGAGGAGTTTGTATCTCTCGTTGTTGTTTTTTCGAGAGTTCGCACTGCGTGCGCTTTTCTTGTTTATCCGCACTGTGTTTGTGCGTAATTGTTCGCGCCACCCGGTTGGGTTGGCGACTCATTGTTCATGTGTTGGACATTACTAAAGTCTGTTGAAGTCATCCTGGTTCCTGCGCTTGATTCCTTTCACTCATCCACACACAGCACTCTGACAGAATCACGCATCATTCCATGGAATCAGCAGGAGCGACCGCGCCAACAGCAGGTATGGAGGAACGTCTTCGTGGGCAGGAGGATCGGATTAACCAGGTCTGTCATGCCCTGGAGGGGGTGATGAACACTCTCCACCGATGGGAAACCAGCGGGGTACCCACGACCCCACCTACCGAACCATCCCCATCGGTCAGTCCTCCTGTCCCATCTCCGGAACCCAGTGGGATTCGGCTCTCGCTCCCGAGGGCGTACGACGGCTCCACTGCCGGGTGTCAAGGGTTCCTGCTGCAAGTGGAGCTCTACCTCGCCACCGTACACCCGGCGCCCTCGGGACACGAGAGCGTCTCAGCCCTCATCTCCTGTCTCACCGGCAAGGCGTTGGAGTGGGCCAACGCCGAATGGAGGAGAATGGACGCCGCTACCACTACCTATGCGGAGTTCTCCCGCCGCTTCCGTGCTGTGTTTGACCATCCACCAGAGGGGAAGGCGGCGGGGGAGCGTCTGTTCTACCTCCGACAGGGGATGAGGAGCGCCCAGGACTTTGCCTTGGAATTCCGGACTCTAGCGGCCGATGCAGGGTGGAATGAGCAGGCCCAAATAGACCACTTCCGTTGCAGCCTCCGGGAGGACGTCCAGCGAGAGTTGGCGTGCAGGGACACCTCGTTGACCTTTGACCAACTTGTCGACATGGCCATTCGGCTGGATACCCTGCTCGCCACCCGTGGACGTCCCGGGTGGGGTTCGCCCATTCCACTCTTCAGCACCTCCGAGCCGAGCCCCTATGGAGCTTGGGGGTGCTGGCGCTAGAGAACGGAGGAGTAGGAACCCGAGGGGGCCGTTCCCTGCACTAACTGTGGCCGTGGAGGGCACACCGCGGCTAGGTGTTGGGGAGGGTCCCCCGGTGGAGGAGAAGGCAGGTCACGCATTGGGGGGTCCCCCCAGGTGAGTAGGCGCCCTACTTACCCAGAGCTTTCTGTCGTGCACCTAACCTTGCCTGTTTGTTTTCCACAGGTTGCACCTCGTTCCCAGCATAAGGCGCTGGTAGATTCAGGCGCAGCTGGGAATTTTGTAGATCGCCAGTTTTGTATAGAGTTAGGGATTCCCCTCCTTCCAGTTGATAAGCCTTTCCCTGTTCATGCCCTAGATAGCCGTCCGTTAGGGTCTGGGTTGATTAGGGAGGTCACAGCGCCCCTTCAAATGATGGCGCAGGGTCATGAGGAGACGATTCAGCTCTATCTGATTGACTCTCCTGCGTATCCGGTAGTGCTGGGCCTTCCCTGGTTGATGACCCATGACCCTACTATTATGTGGCGAGAGAAAGCTCTTAAAGGGTGGTCTGCCCAGTGTGAGGGGCGGTGTCTGGGTGTTTCCATAGGGGCGACCTCGGTGGAAAGTCCGAATCTAATGACGGCACTGCATATTCCCCCGAGTATGAGGATTTGAAACTGGTGTTTAGTAAGACTAGGGCGGCGCAGCTGCCGCCTCATAGACGGGGGATTGTGCGATAGATCTCCAGTCAGGAGCAGCTCTCCCTGCGGAGCCATGTGTATCCCTTGTCTCAAGAGGAGAGGAAGGCAATGGAGACGTACATCGCTCAGTCTCTGAGACAGGGCTACATACGGGCCTCCACTTCACCCGCTTCCTCGAGTTTCTTTTTTGTGAAGAAAAAGGATGGAGGTCTGCGCCCGTGTATTGATTACCGCGGTCTCAATCAGATTACGGTGAAGTACAGTTATCCACTTCCTCTGATTGCGACTATGACGGAGTCACTGCACGGTGCGCAGTTCTTTACAAAATTGGATCTCAGGAGCGCATATAACTTGGTGCGCATTAGAGAGGGCGATGAATGGAAGACAGCGTTTAGCACGACTTCCGGACACTACGAGTATCTAGTCATGCCATATGGGTTAATGAATGCTCCCTCAGTCTTCCAATCCTTCGTCGATGAGATTTTCCGGGACATGCAGGGACAGGGAGTAGTCGTGTACATCGACGACATTCTGGTGTACAGTCCTACCCGAGCAGAGCATGTAGCCCTGGTGCGCCGAGTATTGAGGAGGCTGTTGGAGCATGACCTATATGTCAAGGCAGAGAAATGTCTGTTTTTTCAGAAGTCGGTCTCCTTTCTGGGTTACCAGTTGTCTGCGTCAGGGGTGAAGATGGAGGTAGACCGGGTGTCAGCTGTGCGTAATTGGCAGACCCCAACCACTGTGAAGGAGGTGCAACAGTTCTTGGGTTTTGCGAATTATTACCGGAGGTTTATCCGGGGTTTTGGACAGGTGGCAGCTCCCATAACGCCTCTGTTAAAGGGGGTCCGGTGCGCTTGCGGTGGTCAGCTGAGGCGGACAGGGCTTTTGGGAGACTGAAGGACCTGTTTACCTCGGCGCCGGTGTTGGCGCATCCGGATCCCTCTTTACCGTTCCAGGTAGAGGTGGACGCGTCAGAGGCCGGTATAGGGGCCGTTCTTTCCCAACGTTCTGGCACTCCACCTAAACTCCGTCCCTGTGCGTTTTATTCTAAAAAGCTCAGTCCGGCGGAGCGGAATTATGACGTAGGAGACAGGGAGCATTTAGCCGTGGTACAGGCCCTAAAGGTGTGGCGGCATTGGCTCGAGGGGGCTCAACACCCTTTCCTCATTCTAACTCACCATCGTAACCTGGAGTACATCCGGGCAGCTAGGAGACTGAATCCTCGCCAGGCCCGCTGGACTATGTTTCTAGCCCGGTTTGTGTTTAAAATCACATACATCCCTGGGTCCCAGAACGGGAAGGCAGATGCTCTGTCTCGGCGGTATGACGCGGAGGAGAGGTCCGTTGAGCCCACGCCCATACTACCAGAGTCTTGTCTGGTTGCACCGGTGGTGTGGGAGGTTGATGGCGAGATCGAGCGGGCGTTACGCACCGACCCAAGTCCTCCACAGTGTCCAGTGGGTCGGACGTACGTTCCGCTCGAGGTACGCGATCGCCTCATTTGTTGGGCTCATACGTCCCCGTCCTCTGGCCATCCGGGTATCGGCCGGACAGTGCACTGCCTTAGCACGAAGTACTGGTGGCCAACGTTAGCTAGGGATGTGAGGATTTATGTCTCCTCCTGTTCGGTGTGTGCCCAGTGTAAGGCGCCCAGACATTTGCCCAGGGGTAAGCTACAACCCCTGCCTATTCCACAACGACCCTGGTCCCACCTCTCGGTGGATTTTGTTACTGACCTTCCCCCCTCACAGGGGAATACTACCATCCTGGTCGTTGTGGATCGGTTCTCGAAGGCCTGTCGTCTCCTTCCCATGCCGGGTCTACCCACTGCCCTACAGACCGCTGAGGCTCTGTTTACCCATGTCTTCCGGCATTACGGGGTACCCGAGGATATAGTGTCTGACCGAGGCCCCCAGTTCACCTCCAGAGTGTGGAGAGCGTTTATGGAACGGTTGGGGGTTTCGGTAAGCCTTACCTCGGGGTTACCACCCGGAGAGTAATGGGCAGGTTGAACGTGTTAACCAGGAGGTGGGTAGGTTTCTGAGGTCTTATTGCCAGGGCCGGCCGGAGGAGTGGGCGAGATACGTTCCGTGGGCCGAAATGGCACAGAACTCTCTCCGCCACTCCTCCACCCAACTAACCCCTTTCCAGTGTGTGTTAGGTACCAGCCGGTTCTGGCACCTTGGCACGAGAGCCAGATCGAGGCCCCTGCGGTGGATGAATGGGTACGGGCGCTCGGAGGAAACATGGAACGCTGCCCACGTACATCTGCAGCGGGCCATCCGTCGGCAGAAAACGAGCGCCGATCTCCACCGCAGTGAGGGGCCTGTGTACGCACCTGGAGATCGAGTCTGGCTCTCGACCAGAAACCTGCCCCTCTGCCTGCCCTGCCGGAAGCTGGGTCGGCGGTTTGTGGGGCCATTCAAAGTCCTGAGGAGGTTGAACGAGGTGTGTTACAGATTAGAACTGCCTATTGACTATAGGAATATTAACCCCTCGTTCCATGTGTCTCTCCTCAGGCCGGTGGTAGCTGGTCCACTCCAGGAGTATGAGATAGAGGAGACTCCTCCGCCCCCGTTGGACATCGAGGGGCTCCGGCGTACACCGTGAGGTCCATCCTTGATTCGAGACGCCGGATGGGGGTCTTCAATATCTCGTGGAGTGGGAGGGGTACGGCCCGGAGGAGCGGTGCTGGGTGCCAAGGAGGGACATATTGGACCAGTCCCTGCTGACCGAGTTCCATCGGGGTCATCCTGCGCGCCCTGCTCCGCGTCGTCCGGGTCGTCCCGAGCCCGGGGTCGGCGCACGGCTGGAGCCGCGCGTCAAGGGGGGGTACTGTCACGGTTTCGCCGAGGCTGCTCCTCTTCCTTGTTCGGGCAGGCTTCGCGGTCGTCGTCTCGGAGTACTAGCTGCCACCGTTCTATGTTTCATGTTCGTTTGGTTTTGTCTCTTTGTAACACCTGTCCCTTGTTTGTGTTTGATTATGTTCCCTATTTAGTTTCGTTTTGTTTGGGTCAGGTGTTATGCGTGATTGTTTATTGTCAGCCTGCCTCAGAGGAGTTTGTATCTCTCGTTGTTGTTTTTTCGAGAGTTCGCACTGCGTGCGCTTTTCTTGTTTATCCGCACTGTGTTTGTGCGTAATTGTTCGCGCCACCCGGTTGGGTTGGCGACTCATTGTTCATGTGTTGGACATTACTAAAGTCTGTTGAAGTCATCCTGGTTCCTGCGCTTGATTCCTTTCACTCATCCACACACAGCACTCTGACAGAGTCGGACCGCAGAGTGAAGGAAAAGCAGCCAACAAGTGCTCAGCATGTGTAGGAACTCCTTCAAGCCTGTTGGGAAAGCATTCCAGTTGAAGCTGGTTGAGAGAATGCCAAGAGTGTGCAAAGCTGTCATCAAGGCAAAGGGTGGCTATTTGAAGAATCTCAAGTATAAAATGTATTTGGATTTGTTTAACACTTTTTTGGTTATTACATGATTCTGCATATGTTATTTTTTATTATGTATTCACTATTATTTTACAATGTAAAAATAGTAAAAATAAAGAACAACCCTTGAATGAGTAGGTGTCCAAACTTTTGACTGGTACTGTGTATGTCCGTTGTGATGTCACGAGAGGCTGTGTCCTGGAGGGACGTTACATCCCCCTGAGATGGCTGCAAACCCAGACAGCTATGGCTCCATCTGCTGGTATGGTCGGGAACTCCAACCCTCTGTGGCCAATCTTCCCACGCAGCTGAAACCAATCAGGGGCTGATGGGCTGAAGTTGGGTTGAAGGGAAGAGAGACGGGCTCGAGGGTGGGGCTGGGGGAGAACAGAATGGTGTTATAATTTCGTTAGTTGCCGAAGACCTGGAATAAAATCCTTGTTTTGGTTGAACCTGGTCTCCTTGCACTACTTGGGCAATCCCGCTGGAAGCTGTAGCCTCTCGTGGCATCACAGAGGGTGGTCCAAAATACCCGCCCAATAAAGGCAAGTGACTTTATATCTAAGATGGGAGCTACTGATGACATTGAGGCATACCTGCATGCATTTGAGGCCACGGCCACTAGGGAAGCCTGGCCCAAGCAACAGTGGGTTGGTCTGTTAGCCCCCTTTCTAACCGGGGAAGCGCTGAATGCTGTCCGGGACCTGGGCCCTGACCAGGTTACTGACTATGATGCCCTGAAGTCTGAGGTCCTCAGCAGATATGGACTCACAAAGTTTGGTATGGCCCAGCGCTTTCACAGTTGGACCTTCCAACCAGACCAACCTCCTCGGGCGCAGATGCATGAACTTGTCCGAATCGCAAGGAAATGGCTTGATCCGCAGAGGAATACAGCAGCGGCGGTGGTGGAGGCCGTTGTGGTGGATCGTTACCTACGCGCCCTGCCTTATGAGGCAAAAACGGTTCATCAGTCAACAGGCCTTGACCACGGCTGATCTGACCGTGGAAGCTGTGGAAAAGTACCAGGCCACAGCGGAGATGCTGAATGCTTCCCGAAAAGACCCCAGGAGTGCGGCCCCACCACAAATGGGAAGAACCCGTCCAAAGGACCCCAAGGTCTCGAACCCAGCCACGTCAGGACTTATCCCGGCTCCAGGGGGAGCCAGAAACCAGGCGGGTCCAAGAAGAGTACACCAGGAGGGGGAAACTTCGACAGTGTTACCGGTGTGGGGAGATGGGACATATCTCCTGGCAGTGTGGGAAACCAGCCGATGAACCTATGCCCACTGCGGAGTCCTCCAGCTCAGCACCCACACACCGTGTTGCCTCGCTCTTGGGAGTCGTAGATGGCGGCCCAGATCGACCCCCACCTGCCCGGTAACTGTGAATCACCATGATGTGGAGGCCTTACTGGATTCTGGTAGCCGGGCCACCCTGGTGCGTAAGGATTTGGTGGGCCCAACGTGTCTGACCCCGGGGAAAGTCCTCCCAGTTTCCTGTGTCCATGGGGACACCAGAGAATACCCCATTACTGAACTTACAATGACCAGCACACGGGGAACCATACACACGACGGCGGGGGTGGTTGATTCCCTCCCGTCCCTGTCCTAATTGGACGAGACTGCCCAGCCTTTTACCCACTCTGGAGAGAGTCTCAGGAGAGGATAACCCGAGTACCTCGGAAACGGAGAGGCAAGACTCATCCTGGGAAGGCTCCGGTGCAATCCTCCGAGTTACTCACTCCCGCCCGGGCTCTGATAGGGATGGCAGGTGCCCAGACCGACACCGAGACTGGTCCGGATACGGGGAGAAGAGAACGCAGCCCAGGAAAGTGCTCCGTTCTCCAGTGAAGAAGACGTCCCAGGCACCCAAGAGCTTCCCCCTCTCACAGGCCAGTATGGTACGGCTCAATTACAAGATCCTACTCTTGCAAATGCCTTAAGAAATGTGCAGGTATTAGAAGGTGTAGTGTTAGGTGATAAGACAACCCCTACTTACCCCCATTTCGCAGTAAACCGGGGGTTAGTATATCAGATAGTCAAGAAAAATGAGGAAGTGCATGAACAGCTCCTCGTGCCACAGCCCTATCGGGCCACAGTACTCAACCTAGCCCACACACACCCGCTAGGGGCCCACTTGGGGGTAGAGAAGACTAAGGAAAGAATCATGCAACGTTTCTTTTGGCCAGGAGTACACAAAGAGATAGAGAACTACTGCCGTAGTTGCCCTGAGTGTCAGCAGGTTGCGCCAAAGCCCACATATAGAAACCCGCTCATTCCCTTGCCCATTATCGAAACTCCTTTTGAGAGGATTGGATTAGACATAGTCGGGCCCTTACCGAAAAGGTGCCAGGGGACATCAATACATTCTGGTCATTCTGGACTATGCGTCCCGGTACCCGGAGGCCATTCCGCTGAGGAAGGCTACATCCAGACAAATCGCCAAGGAGCTGTTCCGTCTCTCAACTAGTCTGGGAATCCCAAAAGAGATATTGACGGACCAAGGGACTCCATTCATGTCCAGGGTGATGAAAGAACTCTGTGCTTTACTGAAAATCAAACAGCTGAGAACCTCGGTCTACCACCCCCAGACAGATGGCCTAGTCGAACGCTTTAACAAAACACTAAAATCCATGCTGCGGAAAGCGGTAGGGGAAGATGGGCGCAACTGGGATCAGCTGTTACCATACATATTATTTGCGGTGAGAGAGGTACCTCAGTCTTCTACTGGTTTTTCACCCTTTGAGCTCTTGCTTTCCTACAGACCCAGAGGACTGCTCGACATCGCCAAGGAGGCCTGGGAGGAGCAGCCATGCCAACAGCGGACACTGATCGACCATGTAGGGGCTATGAGGGAGAGAATGAAGGCCATCTATCCCATGATGCGGGAACACATGGAGGCCAGTCAGCGGCAACAGCAAGCCTCCTACAACAGATCTGCTCAGCCCAGGGAGTTTAAGCCGGGGGACAGAGTGCTGGTCCTGGTGCCAACCGTTGAGTGCAAATTCCTGGCAACCTGGAAAGGACCATATGAGGTCATTGAACGCATGGGAGAAGTAAACTACAAGGTGAGGCAACCAGATAAAAGGAAAACTGAGCAGATTTATCATGTTAACCTTTTAAAGAAGTGGCACGCCAGAGAGGCGCTGTTTAGCTCTCTACCCCCCCACAGAGACCCAGGAACCGGCGCGAGAAGAGGTTCAGCTGGGTCCAAATCTGTCCCCACATCAACGACAGATGGCCCTGGAACTCGTGGAGCAGAACCAGGATGTCTTCTCCTCCCTTCCCGGTCACACAGAGGTGGTCCAACATGAGATCCGCACCATGCCTGGCCGAACGGTAAACCAGCGCCCGCACCGCGTGCCAGAGGCTCGTAAAGTGGTTATACAGAAGGAGGTAAGGAAGATGCGGGAGTTGGGAGTAATCGAAGAGTCCCACAGTGCCTGGGCAAGTCCCATCGTACTAGTTCCCAAGCCAGACGGTTCAGTACGATTTTGTAATGACTATCGAAAGTTGAATGAAGTGTCTGAATTTGATGCATACCCAATGCCTCGTGTCGATGATTTAATAGACTCCCTTGGGGCATGCTCGTTTCCTAACCACTCTTGATCTCACAAAAGGCTACTGGCAGGTGCCCTTGACCCCGGCGTCTAAGGAGAAGACAGCCTTTGCCACCCCGGAGGGGCTCTACCAGTATACCCGACTTCCGTTTGGTCTCCACGGGGCACCTGCCACGTCCAACGCCTGATGGATCGAGTCCTTGCGCCCCACAAGAGGTACGCAGCGGCTTATTTGGATGATGTGGTTATACAAAGTCAGGATTGGGCCAGCCACCTACCCCGGGTACAAGCGGTGCTGGATTCGCTCAGGGAAGCAGGGCTCACGGCAAACCCGAAGAAGTGCAAGGTGGCCTTCAGTGAGACAAACTACCTGGGGTACACCATTGGGCGGGGGTTGGTCAAACCACAGGAAGCCAAACTGCGGGCCATACAGGACTGGCCGCAGCCCATCAACAAGAAGCAAGTAAGGTCATTTTGGGCCTCGCTGGCTACTATAGACGCTTTATTGCAGATTTTGCTACCATAGCGGCACCGTTGACGGAGCTGACGACCAAACGCCACTCACGAATGGTGAAGTGGAACCCTGCGGCGGAGGCGGCTTTCCTCAACCTGAAGCGAGCACTCTGCTCCAGTCCGATCCTGGTGGCACCTGACTTCAAGAAGGAATTCATTGTCCAAGCGGATGCTTCGGAGGTGGGTCTGGGTGCTGTCCTCACCCAGGCACATGACGGGGAAGAACATCCCATTCGCTACCTAAGCAGGAAGTTACTTCCAAGAGAGAAGAACTATTCAACGGTGGAGAAGGAATGTCTGGCGGTAGTCTGGGCCCTGGAGTCCCTTCGGTTCTATCTCCTGGGCCGACGTTTCATGGTGGTATCTGATCACGCCCCTCTGCAGTGGATGGCCAAGAACAAGGAATCAAACAGTAGAGTAACCAGATGGTTTTTGAGCTTGCAACCGTTTAACTTTTCGGTTGTCCACAGGGCTGGCAAGCACCACGGAAATGCGGACGCCCTCTCCCGGCGTGATGCCTTCTTCGCTGCCTTTACCCCGACGAGGACGTCGGTCCCGAGGAGGGGGATGTGTGATGTCACGAGAGGCTGTGTCCTGGAGGGACGTTACATCCCCCTGAGATGGCTGCAAACCCAGACAGCTATGGCTCCATCTGCTGGTATGGTCGGGAACTCCAACCCTCTGTGGCCAATCTTCCCACGCAGCTGAAACCAATCAGGGGCTGATGGGCTGAAGTTGGGTTGAAGGGAAGAGAGACGGGCTCGAGGGTGGGGCTGGGGGAGAACAGAATGGTGTTATAATTTCGTTAGTTGCCGAAGACCTGGAATAAAATCCTTGTTTTGGTTGAACCTGGTCTCCTTGCACTACTTGGGCAATCCCGCTGGAAGCTGTAGCCTCTCGTGGCATCACACCGTGAATATGTGCTTTTGTTTACAACGTCATTGTAGTCACATTATCCATATTGAGCAACAACTATCCTGATTTCTCCCATCCAGTAGAGGTTAACAGCTCTAACAGTCCGTTTCTTAACAGCTGCATGTTTATTAATAATTGAAAGAAGCAATTTCATAAATTATTCAAGTGCAGCGTCTGGATGCTGCTTATTAATGACATCATACCAATAAATACTTTTTACATCATCCACATACAGTGGGGAAAAAAGTATTTAGTCAGCCACCAATTGTGCAAGTTCTCCCACTTAAAAAGATGAGAGAGGCCTGTAATTTTCATCATAGGTACACGTCAACTATGACAGACAAATTGAGATATTTTTTTCTCCAGAAAATCACATTGTAGGATTTGTAATGAATTTATTTGCAAATTATGGTGGAAAATAAGTATTTGGTCACATACAAACAAGCAAGATTTCTGGCTCTCACAGACCTGTAACTTCTTCTTTAAGATGCTCCTCTGTCCTCCACTCGTTACCTGTATTAATGGCACCTGTTTGAACTTGTTATCAGTATAAAAGACACCTGTCCACAACCTCAAACAGTCACACTCCAAACTCCACTATGGCCAAGACCAAAGAGCTGTCAAAGGACACCAGAAACAAAATTTTAGACCTGCACCAGACTGGGAAGACTGAATCTGCAATAGGTAAGCAGCTAGGTTTGAAGAAATCAACTGTGGGAGCAATTATTAGGAAATGGAAGACATACAAGACTACTGATAATCTCCCTCGATCTGGGGCTCCACGCAAGATCTCACCTCGTGGGGTCAAAATGATCACAAGAACAGTGAGCAAAAATCCCAGAACCACACGGGGGGACCTAGTGAATGACCTGCAGAGAGCTGGGACCAAAGTAACAAAGCCTACCAATAGTAACACACTAAGCCGCCAGGGACTCAAATCCTGCAGTGCCAGACGTGTCCCCCTGCTTAAGCCAGTACATGTCCAGGCCCGTCTGAAGTTTGCTAGAGTGCATTTGGATGATCCAGAAGAGGATTGGGAGAATGTCATATGGTCA
Source organism: Coregonus clupeaformis (assembly GCF_020615455.1). Lineage (NCBI taxonomy): Eukaryota > Metazoa > Chordata > Actinopteri > Salmoniformes > Salmonidae > Coregonus > Coregonus clupeaformis. The sequence goes on from NW_025533781.1 coordinate 259,542, forward strand.
GATGAAACCAAAATAGAACTTTTTGGTAAAAACTCAACTCGTCGTGTTTGGAGGACAAAGAATGCTGAGTTGCATCCAAAGAACACCATACCTACTGTGAAGCATGGGGGTGGAAACATCATGCTTTGGGGCTGTTTTTCTGCAAAGGGACCAGGACGACTGATCCATGTAAAGGAAATAATGAATGGGGCCATGTATCGTGAGATTTTGAGTGAAAACCTCCTTCCATCAGCAAGGGCATTGAAGATGAAACGTGGCTGGGTCTTTCAGCATGACAATGATCCCAAACACACCGCCCGGGCAACGAAGGAGTGGCATCGTAAGAAGCATTTCAAGGTCCTGGAGTGGCCTAGCCAGTCTCCAGATCTCAACCCCATAGAAAATCTTTGGAGGGAGTTGAAAGTCCGTGTTGCCCAGCGACAGCCCCAAAACATCACTGCTCTAGAGGAGATCTGCATGGAGGAATGGGCCAAAATAGGATGGATGGATACAGGATGGAGGGATACAGGATGGAGGGATACAGGATGGATGGAGGGATACAGGATGGAGGGATACAGGATGGATGGAGGGATACAGGATGGAGGGATACAGGATGTAGGGATACAGCATGGAGGGATACAGGATGGATGGAGGGATAAAATAAGAGGGATACAGGTTGGATGGAGGGATACAGGATGGAGGGATACAGGATGGAGGGATACAGGATGGATGGATACAGGTTGGATGGATACAGGATGGAGGGATACAGGATGGATGGAGGGATACAGGATGGAGGGATACAGGATGTAGGGATACAGGATGGAGGGATACAGGATGGATGGAGGGATAAAATAAGAGGGATACAGGTTGGATGGAGGGATACAGGATGGAGGGATACAGGATGGAGGGATACAGGATGGAGGGATACAGGATGGAGGGATACAGGATGGATGGAGGGATAAAATAAGAGGGATACAGGTTGGATGGAGGGATACAGAATGAAGGGATACAGGATGGAGGGATACAGGATGGAGGGATACAGGATGGAGGGATACAGGCTGGATGGAGGGATACAGGATGGAGGGATACAGGATGGAGGGATACAGGATGGATGGAGGGATACACTATGGAGGGATACAGGATGGAGGGATACAGGATGGAGGGATACAGGGTGGATGGAGGGATACAGGATGGAGGGATACAGAATGGAGGGATACAGGATGGAGGGATACAGAATGGAGGGATACAGGATGGATGGAGGGATACAGGATGGAGGGATACAGGATGGAGGGATACAGAATGGAGGGACACAGGATGGAGGGATACAGGATGGATGGAGGGATACAGTATGGAGGGATACAGGATGGAGGGATACAGGATGGATGGAGGGATACAGGATGGAGGGATACAGGATGGATGGAGGGATACAGGATGGAGGGATACAGGATGTAGGGATACAGTATGGAGGGATACAGGATGGATAAATACAGGTAGTAGGGAGACAAGGTGGAGGGATACAGCATGGAGGGATACAGGATGGAGGGACACAGGATGGAGGGATACAGGATGGAGGGACACAGGATGGAGGGATACAGGATGGAGGGATACAGAATGGAGGGACACAGGATGGAGGGATACAGGATGGATGGAGGGATACAGGATGGAGGGATACAGGATAGAGGGATACAGAATGGAGGGACACAGGATGGAGGGATACAGGATGGATGGAGGGATACAGGATGGAGGGATACAGGATGGAGGGATACAGAATGGAGGGATACAGGATGGAGGGATACAGGATGGAGGGATACAGGATGGAGGGATACAGGATGGAGGGATACAGGCTGGATGGAGGGATACAGGATGGAGGGATACAGGATGGAGGGATACAGGATGGATGGAGGGATACACGATGGAGGGATACAGGATGGAGGGATACAGGATGGAGGGATACAGGATGGAGGGATACAGGATGGAGGGATACAGGATGGAGGGATACAGGATGTAGGGATACAGCATTGGAGGGGAAAAGGATGTAGGAGGGATACATGGTGGATGGAGGGATACAGGATGCTTGGTCCTCCTTTGGTGGGATCTTCTGTCACGATCGTTACATGAACCGGACCAAGGCGCAGCGTGATAAGCGTACATTCTTTTAATGAGTACACACACGAACAAAACAATAAACGAAACGATACGTGAAGTCCTAGGGTTAAACACAAACCTTACGGATCAAGATCCCACAATACAAAAGTGCTAACAGGCTGCCTAAGTATGGTTCCCAATCAGAGACAACGAGAATCAGCTGCCTCTTATTGGGAACCACCCTGGCCAACATAGAAATACAACGATCTAGAACAGAAACCTAGAAAACTAAACATAGAAACTAACACCCTGGCTCAACCTTAAAGACTCCCCAGAGCCAGGGCGTGACAATGTAGGGATACAGGATGTAGGGATACAGGATGGATGGATACAGGATGGATGGAGGGATACAGGATCGAGGGATACAGGATCGAGGGATACGGGTTGGATGGACACAGGATGGAGGGATACAGATGGATGAGGGATACAGGATGGATGAGGGATACAGGATGGATGGAGGGATACAGGATGGAGGGATACAGGATGGATGGAGGGATTGGAGGGGAAAAGGATGTAGGAGGGATACATGGAGGGATACAGGATGGATGGAGGGATACAGAATGGAGGCATACAGGATGGATGGAGGGATACAGGTTGGAAGGATACAGGATGGAGGGATACAGGATGGATGGAGGGATACAGGTTGGAGGGATACAGGATGGATAGAGGGATACAGGATGGAGGGATACAGGATGTAGGGATACAGGATGGAGGGAGGGTTACAGGATGGAGGGATACAGGATGGATGGAGGGATACAGGATGGATGGATACAGGATGGAGGGATACAGAATGGAGGGACACAGGTTGGATGGAGGGATACAGGATGGATGGAGGGATACAGGATGGAGGGATACAGGTTGGAGGGATACAGGATGGATAGAGGGATACAGGATGGAGGGATACATTATGCATGGAGGGATACAGAATGGAGGGATACATTATGGATGTATGGAGACAAGGTGGAGGGATACAGGATGGAGGGATACAGGATGTAGGGATAAAGGATGTATGGATACAGGATGGAGGGATACAGGATGGAGGGATACAGGATGTAGGGATACAGGATGGAGCGAGGTTTACAGGATGGAGGGATACAGGATGGATGGAGGGATACAGGATGGAGGGATACAGAATGGAGGGATACAGGATGGATGGATACAGGATGGAGGGATACAGGATGGAGGGATACAGGATGGAGGGATACAGGATGGATGGATACAGGGTGGAGGGATACAGAATGGAGGGACACAGGTTGGATGGAGGGACACAGGTTGGATGGAGGGATACAGGATGGATGGAGGGATACAGGATGGAGGGATACAGGATGGATGGAGGGATACAGGATGGAGGGATACAGGATGGATGGAGGGATACAGGATGGAGGGATACAGGATGGATGGAGGGATACAGGATTGATGGATACAGGATGGAGGGATACAGGATGGAGGGATACAGGATGGAGGGATACAGGATGGATGGATACAGGATGGAGGGATACAGAATGGAGGGACACAGGTTGGATGGAGGGATACAGGATGGATGGAGGGATACAGGATGGAGGGATACAGGTTGGATGGATACAGGATGGATGGAGGGATACAGGATGGAGGGATACATGATTGATGGAGGGATACAGGATGGAGGGATACAGGATGGATGAGGGATACAGGTAGAGGGATACAGGATGGATGGAGGGATACTGGTTGGATAGAGGGATACAGGATGGAGGGATACAGGATGGAGGGATACAGGATGGAGGGATACAGAATGGATGGAGGGATAAAATAAGAGGGATACAGGTTGGATGGAGGGATACAAGATGGATAGATACAGGATGGAGGGATACAGGATGGATAAATACAGGTAGTAGGGAGACAAGGTGGAGGGATACAGGATGGAGGGATACAGGATGTAGGGATACAGGATGGATGGATACAGGATGGAGGGATACAGGATGGAGGGATACAGGATGGATGGATGGATACAGGATGGAGGGATACAGGATGGAGGGATACAGGATGGTTGGAGGGATACAGGATGTAGGGATACAGGATGGAGGGATACTGGATGGATGGAGGGATACAGGATGGAGGGATACAGGATGGATGGAGGGATACAGGATGGAGGGATACTGGATGGAGGGATACAGGATTGATGGAGGGATACAGGATGGAGGGATACAGGATGGAGGGATACAGGATGGATGGAGGGATACAGAATGGAGGGATACAGGATGGATGGAGGGATACAAGTTGAACGGACACAGGATTGATGGAGGGATACATGGTGGATGGAGGGATACAAGGTGGAGGGAGGGGGGAATATAGGATGAGGGAAGGATACAGGGTGGATGGAGTAATAACATATAATATGTCTGAAAGTAAGTACTATCACTGAAAAGATCTGAGAGTAAAGTAATTACACTGAAACAGTCTAAAAGTAAAGTAATTACACTGAAACAGTCTGAAAGTAAAGTAATTACACTGAAACAGTCTGAAAGTAAAGTAATTACGCTGAAACAGTCTGAAAGTAAAGTAATTACACTGAAACAGTCTGAAAGTAAAGTAATTACGCTGAAAGAGTCTGAAAGTAAAGTAATTACACTGAAACAGTCTGAAAGTAAAGAAATTACGCTGAAACAGTCTGAAAGTAAAGTAATTACGCTGAAACAGTCTGAAAGTAAAGTAGTTACGCTGAAACAGTCTGAAAGTAAAGTAATTACGCTGAAACAGACTGAAAGTAAAGTAATTACACTGAAACAGTCTGAAAGTAAAGTAATTACGCTGAAACAGTCTGAAAGTAAAGTAATAACACTGAAACAGTCTGAAAGTAAAGTAATAACACTGAAACAGTCTGAAAGTAAAGTAATTACACTGAAACAGTCTGAAAGTAAAGTAATAACACTGAAACAGTCTGAAAGTAAAGTAATTACACTGAAACAGTCTGAAAGTAAAGTAATTACGCTGAAACAGTCTGAAAGTAAAGTAATAACGCTGAAACAGTCTGAAAGTAAAGTAATATACGCTGAAACAGACTGAAAGTAAAGTAATTACACTGAAACAGTCTGAAAGTAAAGTAATTACGCTGAAACAGTCTGAAAGTAAAGTAATTACACTGAAACAGTCTGAAAGTAAAGTAATAACACTGAAACAGTCTGAAAGTAAAGTAATTACACTGAAACAGTCTGAAAGTAATAAAATAAGACTGACAGTAAAGTAATACCACTGACAGTAAAGTAATACCACTGACAGTAAAGTAATACCACTGACAGTAAAGTAATACCACTGACAGTAAAGTAATACCACTGACAGTAAAGTAATACCACTGACAGTAAAGTAATACCACTGAAGTAAAGTAATACCACTGACAGTAAAGTAATACCACTGACAGTAAAGTAATACCACTGACAGTAAAGTAATACCACTGACAGTAAAGTAATACCACTGACAGTAAAGTAATACCACTGACAGTAAAGTAACACCACTGACAGTAAAGTAATACCACTGACAGTAAAGTAATACCACTGACAGTAAAGTAACACCACTGACAGTAAAGTAATACCACTGACAGTAAAGTAATACCACTGACAGTAAAGTAATACCACTGACAGTAAAGTAATACCACTGACAGTAAAGTAATACCACTGACAGTAAAGTAACACCACTGACATTAAAGTAATACCACTGACAGTAAAGTAATACCACTGACAGTAAAGTAATACCACTGACAGTAAAGTAATACCACTGACAGTAAGTAATACCACTGACAGTAAAGTAATACCACTGACAGTAATGTAATACCACTGACAGTAAAGTAAAACCACCGACAGTAAAGTAATACCACTGACAGTAAAGTAATACCACTGACAGTAAAGTAATACCACTGACAGTAAAGTAATACCACTGACAGTAAAGTAATACCACTGACAGTAAAGTAATACCACTGACAGTAAAGTAATACCACTGACAGTAAAGTAAAACCACTGACAGTAAAGTAATACCACTGACAGTTAAGTAATACCACTGACAGTAAAGTAATACCACTGACAGTAAAGTAATACCACTGACAGTAAAGTAATACCACTGACAGTAAAGTAATACCACTGACATAGTCTGAGAGCAAAGTAATACCACTGACAGTAAAGTAACACCACTGACATAGTCTGAGAGCAAAGTAATACCACTGACAGTAAAGTAACACCACTGACATAGTCTGAGAGCAAAGTAATAACACTGACAGTAAAGTAATACAACAGAAACAGTTTGAAAGCAAAGTAATGACAATGAGATGAAATTAATAACACTGAAACATTCTGAAAGTAAAGTAATTACGCTGAAACAGTCTGAAAGTAAAGTAATTATGCTGAAACAGTCTGAAAGTAAAGTAATTATGCTGAAACAGTTTGAAAGTAAAGTAATACCACTGACAGTAAAGTAATACCACTGACAGTAAAGTAATACCACTGACAGTAAAGTAATACCACTGACAGTAAAGTAATACCACTGACAGTAAAGTAATACAACTGACAGTAAAGTACCACTGACAGTAAAGTAATTATGAACCAGCTGACAGTAAAGTAACACCATCTGAGAGTAAAGTAACACCACTGACAGTAAAGTAATACCACTGACAGTAAAGTAATACCACTGACAGTAAAGTAATACCACTGACAGTAAAGTAATACCACTGACAGTAAAGTAATACCACTGACAGTAAAGTAATACCACTGACAGTAAAGTAATACAACTGACATAGTCTGAGAGCAAAGTAATTATGCTGAAACAGTCTGATAGTAAAGTAATTATGCTGAAACAGTCTGAGAGTAAAGTAAAACCACTGACAGTAAAGTAATACCACTGACAGTAAAGTAATACCACTGACAGTAAAGTAATACCACTGACAGTAAAGTAATACCACTGACAGTAAAGTAATACCACTGACAGTAAAGTAATACCACTGACATAGTCTGACAGTAAAGTAATACCACTGACAGTAAAGTAACACCACTGACATAGTCTGAGAGCAAAGTAATAACACTGACAGTAAAGTAATACAACAGAAACTGTTTGAAAGCAAAGTAATGACAATGAGATGAAATTAATAACACTGAAACATTCTGAAAGTAAAGTAATTACGCTGAAACAGACTGAAAGTAAAGTAATTACACTGAAACAGTCTGAAAGTAAAGTAATAACGCTGAAACAGTCTGAAAGTAAAGTAATTACACTGAAACAGTCTGAAAGTAAAGTAATTACACTGAAACAGTCTGAAAGTAAAGTAATTACACTGAAACAGTCTGAAAGTAAAGTAATTACACTGAAACAGTCTGAAAGTAAAGTAATTACACTGAAACAGTCTGAAAGTAAAGTAATTACACTGAAACAGTCTGAAAGTAAAGTAATTACGCTGAAACAGTCTGAAAGTAATAAATAAGACTGAACAGTCAAAGTAATACCACTGACAGTAAAGTAAAACCACTGACAGTAAAGTAATACCACTGACAGTAAAGTAAAACCACTGACAGTAAAGTAATACCACTGACAGTAAAGTAATACCACTGACAGTAAAGTAATACCACTGACAGTAAAGTAATACCACTGACAGTAAAGTAATACCACTGACAGTAAAGTAATACCACTGACAGTAAAGTAATACCACTGACAGTAAAGTAATACCACTGACAGTAAAGTAATACCACTGACAGTAAAGTAATACCACTGACAGTAAAGTAATACCACTGACAGTAAAGTAATACCACTGACAGTAAAGTAATACCACTGACAGTAAAGTAATACCACTGACAGTAAAGTAATACCACTGACAGTAAAGTAATACCACTGACAGTAAAGTAATACCACTGACAGTAAAGTAATACCACTGACAGTAAAGTAATACCACTGACAGTAAAGTAATACCACTGACAGTAAAGTAATACCACCGACAGTAAAGTAATACCACTGACAGTAAAGTAATACCACTGACAGTAAAGTAATACCACTGACAGTAAAGTAATACCACTGACAGTAAAGTAATACCACTGACAGTAAAGTAATACCACTGACAGTAAAGTAATACCACTGACAGTAAAGTAATACCACTGACAGTAAAGTAATACCACTGACAGTAAAGTAATACCACTGACAGTAAAGTAATACCACTGACAGTAAAGTAATACCACTGACAGTAAAGTAATACCACTGACAGTAAAGTAATACCACTGACAGTAAAGTAATACCACTGACAGTAAAGTAATACCACTGACAGTAAAGTAATACCACTGACAGTAAGTAATACCACTGACAGTAAAGTAATACCACTGACAGTAAGTAATACCACTGACAGTAAAGTAATACCACTGACAGTAAAGTAACACCACTGACAGTAAAGTAATACCACTGACAGTAAAGTAATACCACTGACAGTAAAGTAATACCACTGACAGTAAAGTAATACCACTGACAGTAAAGTAATACCACTGACAGTAAAGTAATTTGACCACTGACAGTAAAGTAATACCACTGACAGTAAAGTAATACCACTGACAGTAAAGTAATACCACTGACAGTAAAGTAATACCACTGACAGTAAAGTAATACCACTGACAGTAAGTAATACCACTGACAGTAAAGTAATACCACTGACAGTAAAGTAATACCACTGACAGTAAAGTAATACCACTGACAGTAAAGTAATACCACTGACAGTAAAGTAATACCACTGAAGTAAAGTAATACCACTGACAGTAAAGTAATACCACTGACAGTAAAGTAATACCACTGACAGTAAAGTAATACCACTGACGGTAAAGTAATACCACTGACAGTAAAGTAATACCACTGACAGTAAAGTAACACCACTGACAGTAAAGTAATACCACTGACAGTAAAGTAATACCACTGACAGTAAAAGTAACACCACTGACAGTAAAGTAATACCACTGACAGTAAAGTAATACCACTGACAGTAAAGTAATACCACTGACAGTAAAGTAATACCACTGACAGTAAAGTAATACCACTGACAGTAAAGTAATACCACTGACAGTAAAGTAACACCACTGATATTAAAGTAATACCACTGACAGTAAAGTAATACCACTGACAGTAAAGTAATACCACTGACAGTAAAGTAATACCACTGACAGTAAAGTAATACCACTGACAGTAAAGTAATACCACTGACAGTAAAGTAATACCACTGACAGTAATGTAATACCACTGACAGTAAAGTAAAACCACTGACAGTACAGTAATACCACTGACAGTAAAGTAATACCACTGACAGTAAAGTAATACCACTGACAGTAAAGTAATAACACTGACAGTAAAGTAATACCACTGACAGTAAAGTAAAACCACTGACAGTAAAGTAATACCACTGACAGTTAAAGTAATACCACTGACAGTAAAGTAATACCACTGACGGAATACCACTGAAAGTAAAGTAATACCACTGAAAGTAAAGTAATACCACTGACAGTAAAGTAATACCACTGACATAGTCTGAGAGCAAAGTAATAACACTGAAACAGTAAAGTAACAACACTGAAATAGTCTGAGAGCAAAGTAATACCACTGACAGTAAAGTAATACCGCTGAAATAGTCTGAGAGTAAAGTAATAACACTGAACAGTAAAGTAAATACAACAGAAACAGTCTGAAAGCAAAGTAATGACACTGAGAATGAAATGTAATAACACTGAAACAGTCTGAAAGTAAAGTAATTACGCTGAAACAGTCTGAAAGTAAAGTAATTATACTGAAACAATCTGAAAGTAAAGTAATTATGCTGAAACAGTTTGAAAGTAAAGTAATACCACTGACAGTAAAGTAATACCACTGACAGTAAAGTAATACCACTGACAGTAAAGTAATACCACTGACAGTAAAGTAATACCACTGACAGTAAAGTAATACCACTGACAGTAAAGTAATACCACTGGCAGTAAAGTAATACCACTGACAGTAAAGTAATACCACTGACAGTAAAGTAATACCACTGAGAGTAAAGTAATACCACTGACAGTAAAGTAATACCACTGACAGTAAAGTAATACCACTGACAGTAAAGTAATACCACTGACAGTAAAGTAACACCACTGACATAGTCTGAGAGCAAAGTAATACCACTGACAGTAAAGTAACACCACTGACATAGTCTGAGAGCAAAGTAATAACACTGACAGTAAAGTAATACAACAGAAACAGTTTGAAAGCAAAGTAATGACAATGAGATGAAATTAATAACACTGAAACATTCTGAAAGTAAAGTAATTACGCTGAAACAGTCTGAAAGTAAAGTAATTATGCTGAAACAGTCTGAAAGTAAAGTAATTATGCTGAAACAGTTTGAAAGTAAAGTAATACCACTGACAGTAAAGTAATACCACTGACAGTAAAGTAATACCACTGACAGTAAAGTAATACCACTGACAGTAAAGTAATACCACTGAGAGTAAAGTAATACCACTGACAGTAAAGTAATACCACTGACAGTAAAGTAATACCACTGACAGTAAAGTAATACCAATGACAGTAAAGTAATACCACTGACAGTAAAGTAATACCACTGACAGTAAAGTAACACCACTGACAGTAAAGTAACACCACTGACAGTAAAGTAATACCACTGACAGTAAAGTAATACCACTGACAGTAAAGTAATACCACTGACAGTAAAGTAATACCACTGACAGTAAAGTAATACCACTGACAGTAAAGTAATACAACTGACATAGTCTGAGAGCAAAGTAATTATGCTGAAACAGTCTGATAGTAAAGTAATTATGCTGAAACAGTCTGAGAGTAAAGTAAAACCACTGACAGTAAAGTAATACCACTGACAGTAAAGTAATACCACTGACAGTAAAGTAATACCACTGACAGTAAAGTAATACCACTGACAGTAAAGTAATACCACTGACAGTAAAGTAATACCACTGACAGTAAAGTAATACCACTGAGAGTAAAGTAATACCACTGAAGTAAAGTAACACCACTGACAGTAAAGTAATACCACTGAGAGTAAAGTAATACCACTGAAGTAAAGTAATACCACTGACAGTAAAGTAACACCACTGACAGTAAAGTAATACCACTGACAGTAAAGTAACACCACTGACATGGTCTGAGAGCAAAGTAATAACACTGAGAGTAAAGTAATACAACAGAAACAGTTTGAAAGCAAAGTAATGTCAATGAGATGAAATTAATAACACTGAAACATTCTGAAAGTAAAGTAATTACGATGAAACAGTCTGAAAGTAAAGTAATTATGCTGAAACAGTCTGAAAGTAAAGTAATTACACTGAAACAGTCTGAAAGTAAAGTAATAACACTGAAACAGTCTGAAAGTAAATTAATAACACTGAAACAGTCTGAAAGTAAAGTAATTACGCTGAAACAGTCTGAAAGTAAAGTAATTACGCTGAAACAGTCTGAAAGTAAAGTAATACCACTGACAGTAAAGTAACACCACTGACATAGTCTGAGAGCAAAGTAATAACACTGAGAGTAAAGTAATACAACAGAAACAGTTTGAAAGCAAAGTAATGACAATGAGATGAAATTAATAACACTGAAACATTCTGAAAGTAAAGTAATTATGATGAAACAGTCTGAAAGTAAAGTAATTATGCTGAAACAGTCTGAAAGTAAAGTAATTACACTGAAACAGTCTGAAAGTAAAGTAATTACACTGAAACAGTCTGAAAGTAAAGTAATACCACTGACAGTAAAGTAATACCACTGACAGTAAAGTAATACCACTGACAGTAAAGTAATACCACTGACAGTAAAGTAATACCACTGACAGTAAAGTAATACCACTGGCAGTAAAGTAATACCACTGACAGTAAAGTAATACCACTGACAGTAAAGTAATACCACTGGCAGTAAAGTAATACCACTGACAGTAAAGTAATACCACTGACAGTAAAGTAACACCACTGACAGTAAAGTAATACCACTGACAGTAAAGTAATACCACTGACAGTAAAGTAATACCACGGACAGTAAAGTAATACCACTGACAGTAAAGTAATACCACTGACAGTAAAGTAATACCACTGACAGTAAAGTAATACCACTGACAGTAAAGTAATACCACTGACAGTAAAGTAATACCACTGACAGTAAAGTAATACCACTGACAGTAAAGTAATACCACTGACAGTAAAATAATACCACTGACAGTAAAGTAATACCACTGACAGTAAAGTAATACCACTGAAGTAAAGTAATACCACTGACAGTAAAGTAATACCACTGAGAGTAAAGTAATACCACTGACAGTAAAGTAATACCACTGACAGTAAAGTAATACCACTGACAGTAAAGTAATACCACTGACAGTAAAGTAATACCACTGACAGTAAAGTAATACCACTGACAGTAAAGTAATACCACTGACAGTAAAGTAATACCACTGACAGTAAAGTAATACCACTGACAGTAAAGTAATACCACTGACAGTAAAGTAATACCACTGAAGTAAAGTAATACCACTGACAGTAAAGTAATACCACTGACAGTAAAGTAATACCACTGAAGTAAAGTAATACCACTGACAGTAAAGTAATACCACTGACAGTAAAGTAATACCACTGACAGTAAAATAATACCACTGACAGTAAAGTAATACCACTGACAGTAAAGTAATACCACTGAAGTAAAGTAATACCACTGACAGTAAAGTAATACCACTGAGAGTAAAGTAATACCACTGAAGTAAAGTAATACCACTGACAGTAAAGTAATACCACTGACAGTAAAGTAATACCACTGACAGTAAAGTAATACCACTGACAGTAAAGTAATACCACTGGCAGTAAAGTAATACCACTGACAGTAAAGTAATACCACTGACAGTAAAGTAACACCACTGACAGTAAAGTAATACCACTGAAGTAAAGTAATACCACTGACAGTAAAGTAATACCACTGACAGTAAAGTAATACCACTGAGAGTAAAGTAATACCACTGACAGTAAAGTAATACCACTGACAGTAAAGTAATACCACTGACAGTAAAGTAATACCACTGACAGTAAAGTAATACCACTGACAGTAAAGTAATACCACTTACAGTAAAGTAATACCACTGGCAGTAAAGTAATACCACTGACAGTAAAGTAATACCACTGACAGTAAAGTAACACCACTGACAGTAAAGTAATACCACTGACAGTAAAGTAATACCACTGACAGTAAAGTAATACCACTGACAGTAAAGTAATACCACTGACAGTAAAGTAATACCACTGAGAGTAAAGTAATACCACTGAAGTAAAGTAATACCACTGACAGTAAAGTAACACCACTGACAGTAAAGTAATACCACTGACAGTAAAGTAACACCACTGACATAGTCTGAGAGCAAAGTAATAACACTGAGAGTAAAGTAATACAACAGAAACAGTTTGAAAGCAAAGTAATGTCAATGAGATGAAATTAATAACACTGAAACATTCTGAAAGTAAAGTAATTACGATGAAACAGTCTGAAAGTAAAGTAATTATGCTGAAACAGTCTGAAAGTAAAGTAATTACACTGAAACAGTCTGAAAGTAAAGTAATAACACTGAAACAGTCTGAAAGTAAATTAATAACACTGAAACAGTCTGAAAGTAAAGTAATTACGCTGAAACAGTCTGAAAGTAAAGTAATTACGCTGAAACAGTCTGAAAGTAAAGTAATAACACTGACAGTAAAGTAACACCACTGACATAGTCTGAGAGCAAAGTAATAACACTGACAGTAAAGTAATACAACAGAAACAGTTTGAAAGCAAAGTAATGACAATGAGACGAAATTAATAACAATGAAACAGTCTGAAAGTAAAGTAATTACACTGAAACAGTCTGAAAGTAAAGTAATACCACTGACAGTAAAGTAACACCACTGACAGTAAAGTAATACCACTGACAGTAAAGTAATACCACTGACAGTAAAGTAATACCACTGACAGTAAAGTAATACCACTGACAGTAAAGTAATACCACTGACAGTAAAGTAATACCACTGACAGTAAAGTAATACCACTGAAGTAAAGTAATACCACTGACAGTAAAGTAATACCACTGACAGTAAAGTAATACCACTGACAGTAAAGTAATACCACTGGCAGTAAAGTAATACCACTGACAGTAAAGTAATACCACTGACAGTAAAGTAACACCACTGACAGTAAAGTAATACCACTGACAGTAAAGTAATACCACTGGCAGTAAAGTAATACCACTGACAGTAAAGTAATACCACTGACAGTAAAGTAATACCACTGACAGTAAAGTAATACCACTGGCAGTAAAGTAATACCACTGGCAGTAAAGTAATACCACTGACAGTAAAGTAATACCACTGACAGTAAAGTAACACCACTGACAGTAAAGTAATACCACTGACAGTAAAGTAATACCACTGACAGTAAAGTAATACCACGGACAGTAAAGTAATACCACTGACAGTAAAGTAATACCACTGACAGTAAAGTAATACCACTGACAGTAAAATAATACCACTGACAGTAAAGTAATACCACTGACAGTAAAGTAATACCACTGAAGTAAAGTAATACCACTGACAGTAAAGTAATACCACTGAGAGTAAAGTAATACCACTGAAGTAAAGTAATACCACTGACAGTAAAGTAATACCACTGACAGTAAAGTAATACCACTGACAGTAAAGTAATACCACTGACAGTAAAGTAATACCACTGGCAGTAAAGTAATACCACTGACAGTAAAGTAATACCACTGACAGTAAAGCAACACCACTGACAGTAAAGTAATACCACTGACAGTAAAGTAATACCACTGACAGTAAAGTAATACCACTGACAGTAAAGTAATACCACTGACAGTAAAGTAATACCACTGACAGTAAAGTAATACCACTGACAGTAAAGTAATACCACTGACAGTAAAGTAATACCACTGACAGTAAAGTAATACCACTGACAGTAAAGTAATACCACTGGCAGTAAAGTAATACCACTGACAGTAAAGTAATACCACTGACAGTAAAGTAATACCACTGACAGTAAAGTAATACCACTGACAGTAAAGTAATACCACTGACAGTAAAGTAATACCACTGACAGTAAAGTAATACCACTGACAGTAAAGTAATACCACTGACAGTAAAGTAATACCACTGACAGTAAAGTAATACCACTGAAGTAAAGTAATACCACTGACAGTAAAGTAATACCACTGACAGTAAAGTAATACCACTGACAGTAAAGTAATACCACTGACAGTAAAGTAATACCACTGACAGTAAAGTGATACCACTGACAGTAAAGTATTACCACTGACAGTAAAGTAATACCACTGACAGTAAAGTAATACCACTGACAGTAAAGTAATACCACTGACAGTAAAATAATACCACTGACAGTAAAGTAATACCACTGAGAGTAAAGTAATACCACTGAAGTAAAGTAATACCACTGACAGTAAAGTAATACCACTGAGAGTAAAGTAATACCACTGAAGTAAAGTAATACCACTGACAGTAATGTAATACCACTGACAGTAAAGTAATACCACTGACAGTAAAGTAATACCACTGACAGTAAAGTAATACCACTGACAGTAAAGTAATACCACTGAGAGTAAAGTAATACCACTGAAGTAAAGTAACACCACTGACAGTAAAGTAATACCACTGAGAGTAAAGTAATACCACTGAAGTAAAGTAATACCACTGACAGTAAAGTAACACCACTGACAGTAAAGTAATACCACTGACAGTAAAGTAACACCACTGACATAGTCTGAGAGCAAAGTAATAACACTGAGAGTAAAGTAATACAACAGAAACAGTTTGAAAGCAAAGTAATGTCAATGAGATGAAATTAATAACACTGAAACATTCTGAAAGTAAAGTAATTACGATGAAACAGTCTGAAAGTAAAGTAATTATGCTGAAACAGTCTGAAAGTAAATTAATAACACTGAAACAGTCTGAAAGTAAAGTAATAACACTGAAACAGTCTGAAAGTAAATTAATAACACTGAAACAGTCTGAAAGTAAAGTAATTACACTGAAACAGTCTGAAAGTAAAGTAATTACACTGAAACAGTCTGAAAGTAAAGTAATACCACTGACAGTAAAGTAACACCACTGACAGTAAAGTAATACCACTGACAGTAAAGTAATACCACTGACAGTAAAGTAATACCACTGACAGTAAAGTAATACCACTGACAGTAAAGTAATACCACTGACAGTAAAGTAATACCACTGACAGTAAAGTAATACCACTGACAGTAAAGTAATACCACTGGCAGTAAAGTAATACCACTGACAGTAAAGTAATACCACTGACAGTAAAGTAATACCACTGACAGTAAAGTAACACCACTGACAGTAAAGTAATACCACTGACAGTAAAGTAATACCACTGACAGTAAAGTAATACCACTGACAGTAAAGTAATACCACTGACAGTAAAGTAATACCACTGACAGTAAAGTAATACCACTGACAGTAAAGTAATACCACTGACAGTAAAGTAATACCACTGACAGTAAAGTAATACCACTGAGAGTAAAGTAATACCACTGAAGTAAAGTAATACCACTGACAGTAAAGTAATACCACTGACAGTAAAGTAATACCACTGACAGTAAAGTAATACCACTGACAGTAAAGTAATACCACTGGCAGTAAAGTAATACCACTGACAGTAAAGTAATACCACTGACAGTAAAGTAACACCACTGACAGTAAAGTAATACCACTGACAGTAAAGTAATACCACTGACAGTAAAGTAATACCACTGACAGTAAAGTAATACCACTGAGAGTAAAGTAATACCACTGAGAGTAAAGTAATACCACTGACAGTAAAGTAATACCACTGACAGTAAAGTAATACCACTGACAGTAAAGTAATACCACTGACAGTAAAGTAATACCACTGACAGTAAAGTAATACCACTGGCAGTAAAGTAATACCACTGACAGTAAAGTAATACCACTGACAGTAAAGTAACACCACTGACAGTAAAGTAATACCACTGACAGTAAAGTAATAACACTGACAGTAAAGTTATACCACTGACAGTAAAGTAATACCACTGACAGTAAAGTAATACCACTGAGAGTAAAGTAATACCACTGAAGTAAAGTAACACCACTGACAGTAAAGTAATAGCACTGAGAGTAAAGTAATACCACTGAAGTAAAGTAATAACACTGAAACAGTCTGAAAGTAAAGTAATTACACTGAAACAGTCTGAAAGTAAAGTAATTACGCTGAAACAGTCTGAAAGTAAAGTAATAACAATGAAACAGTCTGAAAGTAAAGTAATTACGCTGAAACAGTCTGAAAGTAAAGTAATACCACTGACAGTAAAGTAATACCACTGACAGTAAAGTAATACCACTGGCAGTAAAGTAATACCACTGACAGTAAAGTAATACCACTGACAGTAAAGTAACACCACTGACAGTAAAGTAATACCACTGACAGTAAAGTAATACCACTGACAGTAAAGTAATACCACTGACAGTAAAGTAATACCACTGACAGTAAAGTAATACCACTGAGAGTAAAGTAATACCACTGAAGTAAAGTAACACCACTGACAGTAAAGTAATAGCACTGAGAGTAAAGTAATACCACTGAAGTAAAGTAATACCACTGACAGTAAAGTAACACCACTGACAGTAAAGTAATACCACTGACAGTAAAGTAACACCACTGACATAGTCTGAGAGCAAAGTAATAACACTGAGAGTAAAGTAATACAACAGAAACAGTTTGAAAGCAAAGTAATGACAATGAGATGAAATTAATAACACTGAAACATTCTGAAAGTAAAGTAATTACGATGAAACAGTCTGAAAGTAAAGTAATTATGCTGAAACAGTCTGAAAGTAAAGTAATTACACTGAAACAGTCTGAAAGTAAAGTAATAACACTGAAACAGTCTGAAAGTAAAGTAATTACACTGAAACAGTCTGAAAGTAAAGTAATTACGCTGAAACAGTCTGAAAGTAAAGTAATAACACTGAAACAGTCTGAAAGTAAAGTAATTACGCTGAAACAGTCTGAAAGTAAAGTAATAACAATGAAACAGTCTGAAAGTAAAGTAATTACATTGAAACTGTCTGAAAGTAATAAAATAAGACTGATGGTAAAGTAATACCACTGACAGTAAAGTAACACCACTGACAGTAAAGTTATACCACTGACAGTAAAGTAATACCACTGACAGTAAATTAATACCACTGACAGTAAAGTAATACCACTGACAGTAAAGTAAAACCACTGACAGTAAAGTAATACCACTGACAGTAAAGTAATACCACTGACAGTAAAGTAATACCACGGACAGTAAAGTAATACAACTGACAGTAAAGTAATACCACTGACAGTAAAGTAATACCACAGACAGTAAAGTAATACCACTGACAGTAAAGTAATACCACTGACAGTAAAGTAATACCACTGACAGTAAAGTAATACCACTGACAGTAAAGTAATACCACTGACAGAAAAGTAATACCACTGACAGTAAAGTAATACCACTGACAGTAAAGTAATACCACTGACAGTAAAGTAATACCACTGAGAGTAAAGTAATACCACTGAAGTAAAGTAATACCACTGACAGTAAAGTAATACCACTGACAGTAAAGTAATACCACTGACAGTAAAGTAATACCACTGACAGTAAAGTAATACCACTGACAGTAAAGTAATACCACTGACAGTAAAGTAACACCACTGACAGTAAAGTAATACCACTGAAGTAAAGTAATACCACTGACAGTAAAGTAATACCACTGGCAGTAAAGTAATACCACTGGCAGTAAAGTAATACCACTGACAGTAAAGTAATACCACTGACAGTAAAGTAACACCACTGACAGTAAAGTAATACCACTGACAGTAAAGTAATACCACTGACAGTAAAGTAATACCACTGACAGTAAAGTAATACCACTGACAGTAAAGTAATACCACTGACAGTAAAGTAATACCACTGACAGTAAAGTAATACCACTGACAGTAAAGTAATACCACTGACAGTAAAGTAATACCACTGACAGTAAAGTAATACCACTGACAGTAAAGTAATACCACTGACAGTAAAGTAATACCACTGACAGTAAAGTAATACCACTGACAGTAAAGTAATACCACTGACAGTAAAGTAATACCACTGACAGTAAAGTAATTGAACCACTGACAGTAAAGTAATGCTGACCACTGACAGTAAAGTAATACCACTGACAGTAAAGTAATACCACTGACAGTAAAGTAATACCACTGACAGTAAAGTAATACCACTGACAGTAAAGTAATACCACTGACAGTAAAGTAATACCACTGACAGTAAAGTAATACCACTGACAGTAAAGTAATACCACTGAGAGTAAAGTAATACCACTGAAGTAAAGTAACACCACTGACAGTAAAGTAATACCACTGAGAGTAAAGTAAAACCACTGAGAGTAAAGTAATACCACTGACAGTAAAGTAACACCACTGACAGTAAAGTAATACCACTGACAGTAAAGTAACACCACTGACATAGTCTGAGAGCAAAGTAATAACACTGAGAGTAAAGTAATACAACAGAAACAGTTTGAAAGCAAAGTAATGTCAATGAGATGAAATTAATAACACTGAAACATTCTGAAAGTAAAGTAATTACGATGAAACAGTCTGAAAGTAAAGTAATTATGCTGAAACAGTCTGAAAGTAAAGTAATTACACTGAAACAGTCTGAAAGTAAAGTAATAACACTGAAACAGTCTGAAAGTAAATTAATAACACTGAAACAGTCTGAAAGTAAAGTAATTACGCTGAAACAGTCTGAAAGTAAAGTAATTACGCTGAAACAGTCTGAAAGTAAAGTAATAACACTGACAGTAAAGTAACACCACTGACATAGTCTGAGAGCAAAGTAATAACACTGACAGTAAAGTAATACAACAGAAACAGTTTGAAAGCAAAGTAATGACAATGAGATGAAATTAATAACACTGAAACATTCTGAAAGTAAAGTAATTATGATGAAACAGTCTGAAAGTAAAGTAATTATGCTGAAACAGTCTGAAAGTAAAGTAATTACACTGAAACAGTCTGAAAGTAAAGTAATTACACTGAAACAGTCTGAAAGTAAAGTAATTACACTGAAACAGTCTGAAAGTAAAGTAATTACACTGAAACAGTCTGAAAGTAAAGTAATACCACTGACAGTAAAGTAACACCACTGACAGTAAAGTAATACCACTGACAGTAAAGTAATACCACTGACAGTAAAGTAATACCACTGACAGTAAAGTAATACCACTGACAGTAAAGTAATACCACTGACAGTAAAGTAATACCACTGACAGTAAATTAATACCACTGACAGTAAAGTAATACCACTGAGAGTAAAGTAATACCACTGACAGTAAAGTAATACCACTGACAGTAAAGTAATACCACTGACAGTAAAGTAATACCACTGACAGTAAAGTAATACCACTGGCAGTAAAGTAATACCACTGACAGTAAAGTAATACCACTGACAGTAAAGTAACACCACTGACAGTAAAGTAATACCACTGACAGTAAAGTAATACCACTGACAGTAAAGTAATACCACTGGCAGTAAAGTAATACCACTGACAGTAAAGTAATACCACTGGCAGTAAAGTAATACCACTGACAGTAAAGTAATACCACTGACAGTAAAGTAATACCACTGGCAGTAAAGTAATACCACTGGCAGTAAAGTAATACCACTGACAGTAAAGTAATACCACTGACAGTAAAGTAACACCACTGACAGTAAAGTAATACCACTGACAGTAAAGTAATACCACTGACAGTAAAGTAATACCACGGACAGTAAAGTAAAACCACTGACAGTAAAGTAATACCACTGACAGTAAAGTAATACCACTGACAGTAAAGTAACACCACTGACAGTAAAGTAATACCACTGACAGTAAAGTAACACCACTGACAGTAAAGTAACACCAGTGACAAAGTCTGAGAGCAAAGTAATTACACTGAAACAGTCTGAAAGTAAAGTAATACCACTGACAGTAAAGTAATACCACTGACAGTAAAGTAATACCACTGACAGTAAAGTAATACCACTGACAGTAAAGTAATACCACTGACAGAAAAGTAATACCACTGACAGTAAAGTAATACCACTGACAGTAAAGTAATACCACTGACAGTAAAGTAATACCACTGACAGTAAATTAATACCACTGACAGTAAAGTAATACCACTGAGAGTAAAGTAATACCACTGACAGTAAAGTAATACCACTGACAGTAAAGTAATACCACTGACAGTAAAGTAAAACCACTGACAGTAAAGTAATACCACTGACAGTAAAGTAATACCACTGACAGTAAAGTAATACCACTGACAGTAAAGTGATACCACTGACAGTAAAGTAACACCACTGACAGTAAAGTAACACCACTGACATAGTCTGAGAGCAAAGTAATTACACTGAAACAGTCTGAAAGTAAAGTAATACCACTGACAGTAAAGTAATACCACTGACAGTAAAGTAATACCACTGACAGTAAAGTAACACCACTGACAGTAAAGTAACACCACTGACATAGTCTGAGAGCAAAGTAATTACACTGAAACAGTCTGAAAGTAAAGTAATACCACTGACAGTAAAGTAATACCACTGACAGTAAAGTAACACCACTGACAGTAAAGTAATACCACTGACAGTAAAGTAATACCACTGACAGTAAAGTAATACCACTGACAGTAAAGTAATACCACTGACAGTAAAGTAATACCACTGACAGTAAAGTAATACCACTGACAGTAAGTAATACCACTGACAGTAAAGTAACACCACTGACAGTAAAGTAATACCACTGACAGTAAAGTAATACCACTGACAGTAAAATAATACCACTGACAGTAAAGTAATACCACTGACAGTAAAGTAATACCACTGACAGTAAAGTAACACCACTGACAGTAAAGTAACACCAGTGACAAAGTCTGAGAGCAAAGTAATTACACTGAAACAGTCTGAAAGTAAAGTAATACCACTGACAGTAAAGTAATACCACTGACAGTAAAGTAATACCACTGACAGTAAAGTAATACCACTGACAGTAAAGTAATACCACTGACAGAAAAGTAATACCACTGACAGTAAAGTAATACCACTGACAGTAAAGTAATACCACTGACAGTAAAGTAATACCACTGACAGTAAATTAATACCACTGACAGTAAAGTAATACCACTGACAGTAAAGTAAAACCACTGAGAGTAAAGTAATACCACTGACAGTAAAGTAATACCACTGACAGTAAAGTAATACCACTGACAGTAAAGTAATACCACTGACAGTAAAGTAATACCACTGACAGTAAAGTAATACCACTGACAGTAAAGTAATACCACTGACAGTAAATTAATACCACTGACAGTAAAGTAATACCACTGACAGTAAAGTAAAACCACTGAGAGTAAAGTAATACCACTGACAGTAAAGTAATACCACTGACAGTAAAGTAATACCACTGACAGTAAAGTAAAACCACTGACAGTAAAGTAATACCACTGACAGTAAAGTAATACCACTGACAGTAAAGTAATACCACTGACAGTAAAGTAATACCACTGACAGTAAAGTAACACCACTGACAGTAAAGTAACACCACTGACATAGTCTGAGAGCAAAGTAATTACACTGAAACAGTCTGAAAGTAAAGTAATACCACTGACAGTAAAGTAATACAACTGACAGTAAAGTAATACCACTGACAGTAAAGTAACACCACTGACAGTAAAGTAACACCACTGACATAGTCTGAGAGCAAAGTAATTACACTGAAACAGTCTGAAAGTAAAGTAATACCACTGACAGTAAAGTAATACCACTGACAGTAAAGTAATACCACTGACAGTAAAGTAATACCACTGACAGTAAAGTAACACCACTGACAGTAAAGTAATACCACTGACAGTAAAGTAATACCACTGACAGTAAAGTAATACCACTGACAGTAAAGTAATACCACTGACAGTAAAGTAATACCACTGACAGTAAAGTAATACCACTGACAGTAAAGTAATACCACTGACAGTAAAGTAATACCACGGACAGTAAAGTAATACCACTGACAGTAAAGTAATACCACTGAAGTAAAGTAATACCACTGACAGTAAAGTAATACCACTGACAGTAAAGTAATACCACTGAAGTAAAGTAATACCACTGACAGTAAAGTAATACCACTGACAGTAAAGTAATACCACTGACAGTAAAGTAATACCACTGACAGTAAAGTAATACCGCTGACAGTAAAGTAATACCACTGACAGTAAAGTAATACCACTGACAGTAAAGTAATACCACTGACAGTAAAGTAATACCACTGACAGTAAAGTAATACCGCTGACAGTAAAGTAATACCACTGACAGTAAAGTAATACCACTGACAGTAAAGTAATACCACTGACAGTAAAGTAATACCACTGACAGTAAAGTAATACCACTGACAGTAAAATAATACCACTGACAGTAAAGTAATACCACTGACAGTAAAGTAATACCACTGAGAGTAAAGTAATACCACTGACAGTAAAGTAATACCACTGACAGTAAAGTAATACCACTGACAGTAAAGTAATACCACTGACAGTAAAGTAATACCACTGACAGTAAAGTAATACCACTGACAGTAAAGTAATACCACTGACAGTAAAGTAATACCACTGACGGTAAAGTAATACCACTGACAGTAAAGTAATACCACTGACAGTAAAATAATACCACTGACAGTAAAGTAATACCACTGACAGTAAAGTAATACCACTGAAGTAAAGTAATACCACTGACAGTAAAGTAATACCACTGAGAGTAAAGTAATACCACTGAAGTAAAGTAATACCACTGACAGTAAAGTAATACCACTGACAGTAAAGTAATACCACTGACAGTAAAGTAATACCACTGACAGTAAAGTAATACCACTGACAGTAAAGTAATACCACTGGCAGTAAAGTAATACCACTGACAGTAAAGTAATACCACTGACAGTAAAGTAACACCACTGACAGTAAAGTAATACCACTGACAGTAAAGTAATACCACTGACAGTAAAGTAATACCACTGACAGTAAAGTAATACCACTGACAGTAAAGTAATACCACTGAGAGTAAAGTAATACCACTGAAGTAAAGTAACACCACTGACAGTAAAGTAATACCACTGAGAGTAAAGTAATACCACTGAAGTAAAGTAATACCACTGACAGTAAAGTAACACCACTGACAGTAAAGTAATACCACTGACAGTAAAGTAACACCACTGACATAGTCTGAGAGCAAAGTAATAACACTGAGAGTAAAGTAATACAACAGAAACAGTTTGAAAGCAAAGTAATGTCAATGAGATGAAATTAATAACACTGAAACATTCTGAAAGTAAAGTAATTACGATGAAACAGTCTGAAAGTAAAGTAATTATGCTGAAACAGTCTGAAAGTAAAGTAATTACACTGAAACAGTCTGAAAGTAAAGTAATAACACTGAAACAGTCTGAAAGTAAATTAATAACACTGAAACAGTCTGAAAGTAAAGTAATTACGCTGAAACAGTCTGAAAGTAAAGTAATTACGCTGAAACAGTCTGAAAGTAAAGTAATAACACTGACAGTAAAGTAACACCACTGACATAGTCTGAGAGCAAAGTAATAACACTGACAGTAAAGTAATACAACAGAAACAGTTTGAAAGCAAAGTAATGACAATGAGATGAAATTAATAACACTGAAACATTCTGAAAGTAAAGTAATTACGATGAAACAGTCTGAAAGTTAAGTAATTATGCTGAAACAGTCTGAAAGTAAAGTAATTACACTGAAACAGTCTGAAAGTAAAGTAATTACACTGAAACAGTCTGAAAGTAAAGTAATTACACTGAAACAGTCTGAAAGTAAAGTAATTACACTGAAACAGTCTGAAAGTAAAGTAATACCACTGACAGTAAAGTAACACCACTGACAGTAAAGTAATACCACTGACAGTAAAGTAATACCACCGACAGTAAAGTAATACCACTGACAGTAAAGTAATACCACTGACAGTAAAGTAATACCACTGACAGTAAAGTAATACCACTGACAGTAAATTAATACCACTGACAGTAAAGTAATACCACTGAAGTAAAGTAATACCACTGACAGTAAAGTAATACCACTGACAGTAAAGTAATACCACTGACAGTAAAGTAATACCACTGACAGTAAAGTAATACCACGGACAGTAAAGTAATACCACTGACAGTAAAGTAATACCACTGACAGTAAAGTAATACCACTGGCAGTAAAGTAATACCACTGACAGTAAAGTAATACCACTGGCAGTAAAGTAATACCACTGACAGTAAAGTAATACCACTGACAGTAAAGTAATACCACTGGCAGTAAAGTAATACCACTGGCAGTAAAGTAATACCACTGACAGTAAAGTAATACCACTGACAGTAAAGTAACACCACTGACAGTAAAGTAATACCACTGACAGTAAAGTAATACCACTGACAGTAAAGTAATACCACGGACAGTAAAGTAATACCACTGACAGTAAAGTAATACCACTGACAGTAAAGTAATA
Source organism: Coregonus clupeaformis (assembly GCF_020615455.1). Lineage (NCBI taxonomy): Eukaryota > Metazoa > Chordata > Actinopteri > Salmoniformes > Salmonidae > Coregonus > Coregonus clupeaformis. The sequence goes on from NW_025533781.1 coordinate 285,306, forward strand.
CCACTGACAGTAAAGTAATACCACTGACAGTAAAGTAATACCACTGACAGTAAAGTAATACCACTGACAGTAAAGTAATACCACTGACAGTAAAGTAATACCACTGGCAGTAAAGTAATACCACTGAGAGTAAAGTAATACCACTGAAGTAAAGTAACACCACTGACAGTAAAGTAATAGCACTGAGAGTAAAGTAATACCACTGAAGTAAAGTAATACCACTGACAGTAAAGTAACACCACTGACAGTAAAGTAATACCACTGACAGTAAAGTAACACCACTGACATAGTCTGAGAGCAAAGTAATAACACTGAGAGTAAAGTAATACAACAGAAACAGTTTGAAAGCAAAGTAATGACAATGAGATGAAATTAATAACACTGAAACATTCTGAAAGTAAAGTAATTACGATGAAACTGTCTGAAAGTAAAGTAATTATGCTGAAACAGTCTGAAAGTAAAGTAATTACACTGAAACAGTCTGAAAGTAAAGTAATAACACTGAAACAGTCTGAAAGTAAATTAATAACACTGAAACAGTCTGAAAGTAAAGTAATAACGCTGAAACAGTCTGAAAGTAAAGTAATTACACTGAAACAGTCTGAAAGTAAAGTAATTACGCTGAAACAGTCTGAAAGTAAAGTAATAACACTGAAACAGTCTGAAAGTAAAGTAATTACGCTGAAACAGTCTGAAAGTAAAGTAATTACATTGAAACTGTCTGAAAGTAATAAAATAAGACTGATGGTAAAGTAATACCACTGACAGTAAAGTAACACCACTGACAGTAAAGTTATACCACTGACAGTAAATTAATACCACTGACAGTAAAGTAATACCACTGACAGTAAAGTAAAACCACTGAGAGTAAAGTAATACCACTGACAGTAAAGTAATACCACTGACAGTAAAGTAATACAACTGACAGTAAAGTAACACCACTGACATAGTCTGAGAGCAAAGTAATAACACTGAGAGTAAAGTAATACAACAGAAACAGTTTGAAAGCAAAGTAATGTCAATGAGATGAAATTAATAACACTGAAACATTCTGAAAGTAAAGTAATTACGATGAAACAGTCTGAAAGTAAAGTAATTATGCTGAAACAGTCTGAAAGTAAAGTAATTACACTGAAACAGTACTGAAAGTAAAGTAATAACACTGAAACAGTCTGAAAGTAAATTAATAACACTGAAACAGTCTGAAAGTAAAGTAATTACGCTGAAACAGTCTGAAAGTAAAGTAATTACGCTGAAACAGTCTGAAAGTAAAGTAATTACACTGAAACAGTCTGAAAGTAAAGTAATAACACTGAAACAGTCTGAAAGTAAATTAATAACACTGAAACAGTCTGAAAGTAAAGTAATAACACTGAAACAGTCTGAAAGTAAAGTAATTACACTGAAACAGTCTGAAAGTAAAGTAATTACGCTGAAACAGTCTGAAAGTAAAGTAATAACACTGAAACAGTCTGAAAGTAAAGTAATTACGCTGAAACAGTCTGAAAGTAAAGTAATTACACTGAAACTGTCTGAAAGTAATAAAATAACACTGACGGTAAAGTAATACCACTGACAGTAAAGTAACACCACTGACAGTAAAGTTATACCACTGACAGTAAATTAATACCACTGACAGTAAAGTAATACCACTGACAGTAAAGTAAAACCACTGAGAGTAAAGTAATACCACTGACAGTAAAGTAATACCACTGACAGTAAAGTAATACCACTGACAGTAAAGTAACACCACTGACATAGTCTGAGAGCAAAGTAATAACACTGAGAGTAAAGTAATACAACAGAAACAGTTTGAAAGCAAAGTAATGACAATGAGATGAAATTAATAACACTGAAACATTCTGAAAGTAAAGTAATTACGCTGAAACAGTCTGAAAGTAAAGTAATTACGCTGAAACAGTCTGAAAGTAAAGTAATTACACTGAAACAGTCTGAAAGTAAAGTAATAACACTGAAACAGTCTGAAAGTAAATTAATAACACTGAAACAGTCTGAAAGTAAAGTAATTACGCTGAAACAGTCTGAAAGTAAAGTAATTACGCTGAAACAGTCTGAAAGTAAAGTAATAACACTGACAGTAAAGTAACACCACTGACATAGTCTGAGAGCAAAGTAATAACACTGACAGTAAAGTAATACAACAGAAACAGTCTGAAAGTAAAGTAATTGACGCTGAAACAGTCTGAAAGTAAAGTAATTAACACTGACAGTAAAGTAAACCACTGACATAGTCTGAGAGCAAAGTAACACTGCACTGAAAGTAAAGTAATACCACTGACAGTAAAGTAACACCACTGACAGTAAAGTAACACCAGTGACAAAGTCTGAGAGCAAAGTAATTACACTGAAACAGTCTGAAAGTAAAGTAATACCACTGACAGTAAAGTAATACCACTGACAGTAAAGTAATACCACTGACAGTAAAGTAATACCACTGACAGTAAAGTAATACCACTGACAGTAAAGTAATACCACTGACAGTAAAGTAATACCACTGACAGTAAAGTAATACCACTGACAGTAAAGTAATACCACTGACAGTAAAGTAATACCACTGACAGTAAAGTAATACCACTGAGAGTAAAGTAATACCACTGACAGTAAAGTAATACCACTGACAGTAAAGTAATACCACTGACAGTAAAGTAAAACCACTGACAGTAAAGTAATACCACTGACAGTAAAGTAATACCACTGACAGTAAAGTAATACCACTGACAGTAAAGTGATACCACTGACAGTAAAGTAACACCACTGACAGTAAAGTAACACCACTGACATAGTCTGAGAGCAAAGTAATTACACTGAAACAGTCTGAAAGTAAAAGTAATACCACTGACAGTAAAGTAATACCACTGACAGTAAAGTAATACCACTGACAGTAAAGTAACACCACTGACAGTAAAGTAACACCACTGACATAGTCTGAGAGCAAAGTAATTACACTGAAACAGTCTGAAAGTAAAGTAATACCACTGACAGTAAAGTAATACCACTGACAGTAAAGTAATACCACTGACAGTAAAGTAATACCACTGACAGTAAAGTAACACCACTGACAGTAAAGTAATACCACTGACAGTAAAGTAATACCACTGACAGTAAAGTAATACCACTGACAGTAAAGTAATACCACTGACAGTAAAGTAATACCACTGACAGTAAAGTAATACCACTGACAGTAAAGTAATACCACTGACAGTAAAGTAATACCACTGACAGTAAAGTAATACCACTGACAGTAAAGTAATACCACTGACAGTAAAGTAATACCACTGACAGTAAAGTAATACCACTGACAGTAAAGTAATACCACTGACAGTAAAAGTAATACCACTGACAGTAAAGTAATACCACTGACAGTAAAGTAATACCACTGACAGTAAAGTAACACCACTGACAGTAAAGTAACACCAGTGACAAAGTCTGAGAGCAAAGTAATTACACTGAAACAGTCTGAAAGTAAAGTAATACCACTGACAGTAAAGTAATACCACTGACAGTAAAGTAATACCACTGACAGTAAAGTAATACCACTGACAGTAAAGTAATACCACTGACAGAAAAGTAATACCACTGACAGTAAAGTAATACCACTGACAGTAAAGTAATACCACTGACAGTAAAGTAATACCACTGACAGTAAAGTAATACCACTGACAGTAAAGTAATACCACTGACAGTAAAGTAATACCACTGACAGTAAAGTAATACCACTGACAGTAAAGTAATACCACTGACAGTAAAGTAATACCACTGACAGTAAAGTAATACCACTGACAGTAAAGTAATACCACTGACAGTAAAGTAATACCACTGACAGTAAAGTAATACCACTGACAGTAAAGTAATACCACTGACAGTAAAGTAATACCACTGACAGTAAAGTAATACCACTGACAGTAAAGTAATACCACTGACAGTAAAGTAATACCACTGACAGTAAAGTAATACCACTGACAGTAAAGTAATACCACTGACAGTAAAGTAATACCACTGACAGTAAAGTAATACCACTGACAGTAAAGTAATACCACTGACAGTAAAGTAACACCACTGACAGTAAAGTAACACCACTGACATAGTCTGAGAGCAAAGTAATTACACTGAAACAGTCTGAAAGTAAAGTAATACCACTGACAGTAAAGTAATACAACTGACAGTAAAGTAATACCACTGACAGTAAAGTAATACCACTGACAGTAAAGTAATACCACTGACATAGTCTGAGAGCAAAGTAATTACACTGAAACAGTCTGAAAGTAAAGTAATACCGCTGACAGTAAAGTAATACCACTGACAGTGAAACAGTACTGAAAGTAAAGTAATACCACTGACAGTAAAGTAACACCACTGAAAGTAAAGTAATACCACTGACAGTGAAAGTAATACCTGAAACACTGACAGTAAAGTAATACCACTGACAGTAAAGTAATACCACTGACAGTAAAGTAATACCACTGACAGTAAAGTAATACCACTGACAGTAAAGTAATACCACTGACAGTAAAATAATACCCACGGAACAGTAAAGTAATACCACTGACAGTAAAGTAATACCACTGACAGTAAAGTAATACCACAGACAGTAAAGTAATACCACTGAGAGTAAAGTAATACCACTGACAGTAAAGTAATACCACTGACAGTAAAGTAATACCACTGACAGTAAAGTAATACCACTGACAGTAAAGTAATACCACTGACAGTAAAGTAATACCGCTGACAGTAAAGTAATACCACTGACAGTAAAGTAATACCACTGACAGTAAAGTAATACCACTGACAGTAAAGTAATACCACTGACAGTAAAGTAATACCGCTGACAGTAAAGTAATACCACTGACAGTAAAGTAATACCACTGACAGTAAAGTAATACCACTGACAGTAAAGTAATACCACTGACAGTAAAGTAATACCACTGACAGTAAAAGTAATACCACTGACAGTAAAGTAATACCACTGACAGTAAAGTAATACCACTGAGAGTAAAGTAATACCACTGACAGTAAAGTAATACCACTGACAGTAAAGTAATACCACTGACAGTAAAGTAATACCACTGACAGTAAAGTAATACCACTGACAGTAAAGTAATACCACTGACAGTAAAGTAATACCACTGACAGTAAAGTAATACCACTGACAGTAAAGTAATACCACTGACAGTAAAGTAATACCACTGACAGTAAAGTAATACCACTGACAGTAAAGTAATACCACTGACAGTAAAGTAATACCACTGACAGTAAAGTAATACCACTGACAGTAAAGTAATACCACTGAAGTAAAGTAATACCACTGACAGTAAAGTAATACCACTGACAGTAAAGTAATACCACTGACAGTAAAGTAATACCACTGACAGTGGAAAGTAATACCACTGACAGTAAAGTAATACCACTGGCAGTAAAGTAATACCACTGACAGTAAAGTAATACCACTGACAGTAAAGTAACACCACTGACAGTAAAGTAACACCACTGACAAGTAAAGTAATACCACTGACAGTAAAGTAATACCACTGACAGTAAAGTAATACCACTGACAGTAAAGTAATACCACTGAGAGTAAAGTAATACCACTGAAGTAAAGTAACACCACTGACAGTAGAAAGTAATACGAACACTGAGAGTAAAGTAATACCACTGAAGTAAAGTAATACCACTGACAGTAAAGTAACACCACTGACAGTAAAGTAATACCACTGACAGTAAAGTAACACCACTGACATAGTCTGAGAGCAAAGTAATAACACTGAGAGTAAAGTAATACAACAGAAACAGTTTGAAAGCAAAGTAATGACAATGAGATGAAATTAATAACACTGAAACATTCTGAAAGTAAAGTAATTACGATGAAACAGTCTGAAAGTAAAGTAATTATGCTGAAACAGTCTGAAAGTAAAGTAATTACACTGAAACAGTCTGAAAGTAAAGTAATAACACTGAAACAGTCTGAAAGTAAATTAATAACACTGAAACAGTCTGAAAGTAAAGTAATTACGCTGAAACAGTCTGAAAGTAAAGTAATTACGCTGAAACAGTCTGAAAGTAAAGTAATAACACTGACAGTAAAGTAACACCACTGACATAGTCTGAGAGCAAAGTAATAACACTGACAGTAAAGTAATACAACAGAAACAGTTTGAAAGCAAAGTAATGACAATGAGATGAAATTAATAACACTGAAACATTCTGAAAGTAAAGTAATTACGATGAAACAGTCTGAAAGTAAAGTAATTACGCTGAAACAGTCTGAAAGTAAAGTAATTACACTGAAACAGTCTGAAAGTAAAGTAATTACACTGAAACAGTCTGAAAGTAAAGTAATTACACTGAAACAGTCTGAAAGTAAAGTAATTACACTGAAACAGTCTGAAAGTAAAGTAATACCACTGACAGTAAAGTAACACCACTGACAGTAAAGTAATACCACTGACAGTAAAGTAATACCACTGACAGTAAAGTAATACCACTGACAGTAAAGTAATACCACTGACAGTAAAGTAATACCACTGACAGTAAAGTAATACCACTGACAGTAAATTAATACCACTGACAGTAAAGTAATACCACTGACAGTAAAGTAATACCACTGACAGTAAAGTAATACCACTGACAGTAAAGTAATACCACTGACAGTAAAGTAATACCACTGACAGTAAAGTAATACCACGGACAGTAAAGTAATACCACTGACAGTAAAGTAATACCACTGACAGTAAAGTAATACCACTGACAGTAAAGTAATACCACTGACAGTAAAGTAATACCACTGGCAGTAAAGTAATACCACTGACAGTAAAGTAATACCACTGACAGTAAAGTAATACCACTGACAGTAAAGTAATACCACTGACAGTGAAAGTAATACCACTGACAGTAAAGTAATACCACTGACAGTAAAGTAACACCACTGACAGTAAAGTAATACCACTGACAGTAAAGTAATACCACTGACAGTAAAGTAATACCACGGACAGTAAAGTAATACCACTGACAGTAAAGTAATACCACTGACAGTAAAGTAATACCACTGACAGTAAAGTAATACCACTGACAGTAAAGTAATACCACTGACAGTAAAGTAATACCACTGACAGTAAAGTAATACCACTGGCAGTAAAGTAATACCACTGAGAGTAAAGTAATACCACTGACAGTAAAGTAACACCAATGACAGTAAAGTAATAGCACTGAGAGTAAAGTAATACCACTGAAGTAAAGTAATACCACTGACAGTAAAGTAACACCACTGACAGTAAAGTAATACCACTGACAGTAAAGTAACACCACTGACATAGTCTGAGAGCAAAGTAATAACACTGAGAGTAAAGTAATACAACAGAAACAGTTTGAAAGCAAAGTAATGACAATGAGATGAAATTAATAACACTGAAACATTCTGAAAGTAAAGTAATTACGATGAAACTGTCTGAAAGTAAAGTAATTATGCTGAAACAGTCTGAAAGTAAAGTAATTACACTGAAACAGTCTGAAAGTAAAGTAATAACACTGAAACAGTCTGAAAGTAAATTAATAACACTGAAACAGTCTGAAAGTAAAGTAATAACACTGAAACAGTCTGAAAGTAAAGTAATTACACTGAAACAGTCTGAAAGTAAAGTAATTACGCTGAAACAGTCTGAAAGTAAAGTAATAACACTGAAACAGTCTGAAAGTAAAGTAATTACGCTGGAACAGTCTGAAAGTAAAGTAATTACATTGAAACTGTCTGAAAGTAATAAAATAAGACTGATGGTAAAGTAATACCACTGACAGTAAAGTAACACCACTGACAGTAAAGTAATACCACTGACAGTAAAGTAATACCACTGACAGTAAAGTAATACCACTGACAGTAAAGTAATACCACTGACAGTAAAAGTAATACCACTGACAGTAAAGTAATACCACTGACAGTAAAGTAATACCACTGACAGTAAAGTAATACCACTGACAGTAAAGTAATACCACTGACAGTAAAGTAATACCACTGACAGTAAAGTAATACCACTGAGAGTAAAGTAATACCACTGACAGTAAAGTAATACCACTGACAGTAAAGTAATACCACTGACAGTAAAGTAAAACCACTGACAGTAAAGTAATACCACTGACAGTAAAGTAATACCACTGACAGTAAAGTAATACCACTGACAGTAAATTAATACCACTGACAGTAAAGTAATACCACTGACAGTAAAGTAAAACCACTGAGAGTAAAGTAATACCACTGACAGTAAAGTAATACCACTGACAGTAAAGTAATACCACTGACAGTAAAGTAATACCACTGACAGTAAAGTAATACCACTGACAGTAAAGTAATACCACTGACAGTAAAGTAATACCACTGACAGTAAAGTAATACCACTGACAGTAAAGTAACACCACTGACAGTAAAGTAACACCACTGACATAGTCTGAGAGCAAAGTAATTACACTGAAACAGTCTGAAAGTAAAGTAATACCACTGACAGTAAAGTAATACCACTGACAGTAAAGTAATACCACTGAACAGTAAAGTAACACCACTGACAGTAAAGTAACACCACTGACATAGTCTGAGAGCAAAGTAATTACACTGAAACAGTCTGAAAGTAAAGTAATTACACTGAAACAGTCTGAAAGTAAAGTAATTACACTGAAACAGTCTGAAAGTAAAGTAATTACACTGAAACAGTCTGAAAGTAAAGTAATAACACTGAAACAGTCTGAAAGTAAAGTAATTACACTGAAACAGTCTGAAAGTAAAGTAATTACGCTGAAACAGTCTGAAAGTAAAGTAATTACACTGAAACAGTCTGAAAGTAAAGTAATTACGCTGGAACAGTCTGAAAGTAAAGTAATTACATTGAAACTGTCTGAAAGTAATAAAATAAGACTGATAGTAAAGTAATACCACTGACAGTAAAGTAACACCACTGACAGTAAAGTAATACCACTGACAGTAAAGTAATACCACTGACAGTAAAGTAATACCACTGACAGTAAAGTAATACCACTGACAGTAAAGTAAAACCACTGACAGTAAAGTAATACCACTGACAGTAAAGTAATACCACTGACAGTAAAGTAATACCACTGACAGTAAAGTAATACCACTGACAGTAAAGTAATACCACTGACAGTAAAGTAATACCACTGACAGTAAAGTAATACCACTGACAGTAAAGTAATACCACTGACAGTAAAGTAATACCACTGACAGTAAAGTAACACCACTGACAAAGTCTGAGAGCAAAGTAATTACACTGAAACAGTCTGAAAGTAAAGTAATACCACTGACAGTAAAGTAATACCACTGACAGTTTGAAAGTAATACCACTGACAGTAAAGTAATACCACTGACAGTAAAGTAATACCACTGACAGTGAAAGTAATACCACTGACAGTAAAGTAATACCACTGACAGTAAAGTAATACCACTGACAGTCGAAAGTAATACGCTGAAACACTGACAGTAAAGTAATACCACTGACAGTAAAGTAATACCACTGACAGTAAAGTAAAACCACTGAGAGTAAAGTAATACCACTGACAGCAAAGTAATACCACTGACAGTAAAGTAATACCACTGACAGTAAAGTAATACCACTGACAGTAAAGTAATACCACTGACAGTAAAGTAATACCACTGACAGTAAAGTAATACCACTGACAGTAAAGTAATACCACTGACAGAAAAGTAATACCACTGACAGTAAAGTAATACCACTGACAGTAAAGTAACACCACTGACAGTAAAGTAATACCACTGACAGTAAAGTAATACCACTGACAGAAAGTAACACCACTGACAGTAAAGTAACACCACTGACATAGTCTGAGAGCAAAGTAATAACACTGAGAGTAAAGTAATACAACAGAAACAGTTTGAAAGCAAAGTAATGACAATGAGATGAAAGTAATAACACTGAAACAGTCTGAAAGTAAAGTAATTACGCGAAACAGTCTGAAAGTAAAGTAATTACACTGAAACAGTCTGAAAGTAAAGTAATTACACTGGAACAGTCTGAAAGTAAAGTAATTACACTGAAACAGTCTGAAAGTAAAGTAACAACACTGAAACAGTCTGAAAGTAAAGTAATTACACTGGAACAGTCTGAAAGTAAAGTAATTACACTGGAACAGTCTGAAAGTAAAGTAATTACACTGAAACAGTCTGAAAGTAAAGTAATTACACTGAAACAGTCTGAAAGTAACAAAATAAGACTGACAGTAAAGTAATACCACTGACAGTAAAGTAAAACCACTGACAGTAAAGTAAAACCACTGACAGTAAAGTAATACCACTGACAGTAAAGTAATACCACTGACAGTAAAGTAATACCACTGACAGTAAAGTAATACCACTGACAGTAAAGTAATACCACTGACAGTAAAGTAATACCACTGACAGTAAAGTAATACCACTGACAGTAAAGTAATACCACTGACAGAAAAGTAATACCACTGACAGTAAAGTAATACCACTGACAGTAAAGTAATACCACTGACAGTAAAGTAATACCACTGACAGTAAAGTAATACCACTGACAGTAAAGTAACACCACTGACAGTAAAGTAACACCACTGACATAGTCTGAGAGCAAAGTAATTACACTGAAACAGTCTGAAAGTAAAGTAATACCACTGACAGTAAAGTAATACCACTGACAGTAAAGTAATACCACTGAAAGTAAAGTAACACCACTGACATAGTCTGAGAGCAAAGTAATTACACTGGAACAGTCTGAAAGTAAAGTAATAACACTGAAACAGTCTGAAAGTAAAGTAATTACACTGAAACAGTCTGAAAGTAAAGTAATTACACTGAAACAGTCTGAAAGTAAAGTAATTACACTGAAACAGTCTGAAAGTAAAGTAATTACACTGAAACAGTCTGAAAGTAAAGTAAAATAACACTGAAACAGTCTGAAAGTAATACCACTGACAGTTGAAAGTAACACCACTGACAGTAAAGTAATACCACTGACAGTAAAGTAATACCACTGACAGTAAAGTAATACCACTGACAGCAAAGTAATACCACTGACAGTAAAGTAATACCACTGACAGTAAAGTAATACCACTGACAGTAAAGTAATACCACTGACAGTAAAGTAATACCACTGACAGTAAAGTAATACCACTGACAGTAAAGTAATACCACTGACAGTAAAGTAATACCACTGACAGTAAAGTAATACCACTGACAGTAAAGTAATACCACTGACAGTAAAGTAATACCACTGACAGTAAAGTAATACCACTGACAGTAAAGTAACACCACTGACAGTAAAGTAACACCACTGACATAGTCTGAGAGCAAAGTAATTACACTGAAACAGTCTGAAAGTAAAGTAATACCACTGACAGTAAAGTAATACCACTGACAGTAAAGTAATACCACTGAAAGTAAAGTAACACCACTGACATAGTCTGAGAGCAAAGTAATTACACTGAAACAGTCTGAAAGTAAAGTAATACCACTGACAGTAAAGTAATACCACTGACAGTAAAGTAATACCACTGACAGTAAAGTAATACCACTGACAGTAAAGTAACACCACTGACATAGTCTGAGAGCAAAGTAATAACACTGAGAGTAAAGTAATACAACAGAAACAGTTTGAAAGCAAAGTAATGACAATGAGATGAAATTAATAACACTGAAACAGTCTGAAAGTAAAGTAATTACGCTGAAACAGTCTGAAAGTAAAGTAATTACACTGAAACAGTCTGAAAGTAAAGTAATTACACTGAAACAGTCTGAAAGTAAAGTAATAACACTGAAACAGTCTGAAAGTAAAGTAATAACACTGAAACAGTACTGAAAGTAAAGTAATTACGCTGAAACAGTCTGAAAGTAAAGTAATTACACTGAAACAGTCTGAAAGTAAAGTAATTACACTGAAACTGTACACTGAAAGTAATAAAATAAGACTGACAGTAAAGTAATACCACTGACAGTAAAGTAACACCACTGACAGTAAAGTAATACCACTGACAGTAAAGTAATACCACTGACAGTAAAGTAACACCACTGACAGTAAAGTAACACCACTGACATAGTCTGAGAGCAAAGTAATAACACTGAGAGTAAAGTAATACAACAGAAACTGTTTGAAAGCAAAGTAATGACAATGAGATGAAATTAATAACACTGAAACAGTCTGAAAGTAAAGTAATTACGCTGAAACAGTCTAAAAGTAAAGTAATTACACTGAAACAGTCTGAAAGTAAAGTAATTACACTGAAACAGTCTGAAAGTAAAGTAATTACGCTGAAACAGTCTGAAAGTAAAGTAATTACACTGAAACAGTCTGAAAGTAAAGTAATTACGCTGAAACAGTCTGAAAGTAAAGTAATTACGCTGAAACAGTCTGAAAGTAAAGTAATAACACTGAAACAGTCTGAAAGTAAAGTAATTACACTGGAACAGTCTGAAAGTAAAGTAATAACACTGAAACAGTCTGAAAGTAAAGTAATTACACTGAAACAGTCTGAAAGTAAAGTAATTACACTGAAACAGTCTGAAAGTAACAAAATAAGACTGACAGTAAAGTAATACCACTGACAGTAAAGTAAAACCACTGACAGTAAAGTAATACCACTGACAGTAAAGTAATACCACTGACAGTAAAGTAATACCACTGACAGAAAAGTAATACCACTGACAGTAAAGTAATACCACTGGGAGTAAAGAAATACCACTGACAGTAAAGTAATACCACTGACAGTAAAGTAATACCACTGACAGTAAAGTAATACCACTGAGAGTAAAGTAATACCACTGAAGTAAAGTAATACCACTGACAGTAAAGTAATACCACTGACAGTAAAGTAATACCACTGACAGTAAAGTAATACCACTGACAGTAAAGTAATACCACTGACAGTAAAGTAACACCACTGACAGTAAAGTAACACCAGTGACAAAGTCTGAGAGCAAAGTAATTACACTGAAACAGTCTGAAAGTAAAGTAATACCACTGACAGTAAAGTAATACCACTGACAGTAAAGTAATACCACTGACAGTAAAGTAATACCACTGACAGTAAAGTAATACCACTGACAGAAAAGTAATACCACTGACAGTAAAGTAATACCACTGACAGTAAAGTAATACCACTGACAGTAAATTAATACCACTGACAGTAAAGTAATACCACTGACAGTAAAGTAAAACCACTGAGAGTAAAGTAATACCACTGACAGCAAAGTAATACCACTGACAGTAAAGTAATACCACTGACAGTAAAGTAATACCACTGACAGTAAAGTAATACCACTGACAGTAAAGTAATACCACTGACAGTAAAGTAATACCACTGACAGTAAAGTAATACCACTGACAGAAAAGTAATACCACTGACAGTAAAGTAATAACACTGACAGTAAAGTAATACCACTGACAGTAAAGTAATACCACTGACAGTAAAGTAATACCACTGACAGTAAAGTAACACCAATGACAGTAAAGTAACACCACTGACATAGTCTGAGAGCAAAGTAATTACACTGAAACAGTCTGAAAGTAAAGTAATACCACTGACAGTAAAGTAATACCACTGACAGTAAAGTAATACCACTGACAGTAAAGTAACACCACTGACAGTAAAGTAACACCACTGACATAGTCTGAGAGCAAAGTAATTACACTGAAACAGTCTGAAATTAAAGTAATACCACTGACAGTAAAGTAATACCACTGACAGTAAAGTAATACCACTGACAGTAAAGTAATACCACTGACAGTAAAGTAACACCACTGACATAGTCTGAGAGCAAAGTAATAACACTGAGAGTAAAGTAATACAACAGAAACAGTTTGAAAGCAAAGTAATGACAATGAGATGAAATTAATAACACTGAAACAGTCTGAAAGTAAAGTAATTACGCTGAAACAGTCTGAAAGTAAAGTAATTACACTGAAACAGTCTGAAAGTAAAGTAATAACACTGAAACAGTCTGAAAGTAAAGTAATAACACTGAAACAGTCTGAAAGTAAAGTAATTACACTGAAACAGTCTGAAAGTAAAGTAATTACGCTGAAACAGTCTGAAAGTAAAGTAATTACACTGAAACAGTCTGAAAGTAAAGTAATTACATTGAAACTGTCTGAAAGTAATAAAATAACACTGATAGTAAAGTAATACCACTGACAGTAAAGTAACACCACTGACAGTAAAGTAACACCACTGACAGTAAAGTAATACCACTGACAGTAAAGTAATACCACTGACAGTAAAGTAATAACACTGACAGTAAAGTAATACCACTGACAGTAAAGTAATACCACTGACAGTAAAGTAATACCACTGACAGTAAAGTAAAACCACTGACAGTAAAGTAATACCACTGACAGTAAAGTAATACCACTGACAGTAAAGTAATAACACTGACAGTAAAGTAATACCACTGACAGTAAAGTAATACCACTGACAGTAAAGTAACACCACTGACAGTAAAGTAATACCACTGACAGTAAAGTAATACCACTGACAGTAAAGTAACACCACTGACAGTAAAGTAACACCACTGACATAGTCTGAGAGCAAAGTAATAACACTGAGAGTAAAGTAATACAACAGAAACTGTTTGAAAGCAAAGTAATGACAATGAGATGAAATTAATAACACTGAAACAGTCTGAAAGTAAAGTAATTACGCTGAAACAGTCTAAAAGTAAAGTAATTACACTGAAACAGTCTGAAAGTAAAGTAATTACACTGAAACAGTCTGAAAGTAAAGTAATTACGCTGAAACAGTCTGAAAGTAAAGTAATAACACTGAAACAGTCTGAAAGTAAAGTAATTACGCTGAAACAGTCTGAAAGAAAAGTAATTACACTGAAACAGTCTGAAAGTAAAGTAATTACGCTGAAACAGTCTGAAAGTAAAGTAATTACGCTGAAACAGTCTGAAAGTAAAGTAATAACACTGAAACAGTCTGAAAGTAAAGTAATTACGCTGAAACAGTCTGAAAGTAAAGTAATTACACTGAAACAGTCTGAAAGTAAAGTAATTACGCTGAAACAGTCTGAAAGTAAAGTAATTACGCTGAAACAGTCTGAAAGTAAAGTAATTACACTGAAACAGTCTGAAAGTAAAGTAATTACGCTGAAACAGTCTGAAAGTAAAGTAATTACACTGGAACAGTCTGAAAGTAAAGTAATAACACTGAAACAGTCTGAAAGTAAAGTAATTACACTGAAACAGTCTGAAAGTAAAGTAATTACACTGAAACAGTCTGAAAGTAAAGTAATTACACTGAAACAGTCTGAAAGTAAAGTAATTACACTGAAACAGTCTGAAAGTAACAAAATAAGACTGACAGTAAAGTAATACCACTGACAGTAAAGTAAAACCACTGACAGTAAAGTAATACCACTGACAGTAAAGTAATACCACTGACAGTAAAGTAATACCACTGACAGTAAAGTAATACCACTGACAGTAAAGTAATACCACTGGGAGTAAAGAAATACCACTGACAGTAAAGTAATACCACTGACAGTAAAGTAATACCACTGACAGTAAAGTAATACCACTGAGAGTAAAGTAATACCACTGAAGTAGTACCACTGACAGTAAAGTAATACCACTGACAGTAAAGTAATACCACTGACAGTAAAGTAACACCACTGACAGTAAAGTAATACCACTGACAGTAAAGTAACACCACTGACATAGTCTGAGAGCAAAGTAATAACACTGAGAGTAAAGTAATACAACAGAAACAGTTTGAAAGCAAAGTAATGACAATGAGATGAAATTAATAACACTGAAACATTCTGAAAGTAAAGTAATTACGATGAAACAGTCTGAAAGTAAAGTAATTACACTGAAACAGTCTGAAAGTAAAGTAATAACACTGAAACAGTCTGAAAGTAAAGTAATAACACTGAAACAGTCTGAAAGTAAAGTAATTACACTGAAACAGTCTGAAAGTAAAGTAATTACGCTGAAACAGTCTGAAAGTAAAGTAATTACACTGAAACAGTCTGAAAGTAAAGTAATTACATTGAAACTGTCTGAAAGTAATAAAATAAGACTGATAGTAAAGTAATACCACCGACAGTAAAGTAACACCACTGACAGTAAAGTAATACCACTGACAGTAAAGTAATACCACTGACAGTAAAGTAATACCACTGACAGTAAAGTAAAACCACTGACAGTAAAGTAATACCACTGACAGTAAAGTAATACCACTGACAGTAAAGTAATACCACTGACAGTAAAGTAATACCACCGACAGTAAAGTAATACCACTGACAGTAAAGTAATACCACTGACAGTAAAGTAATACCACTGACAGTAAAGTAATACCACTGACAGTAAAGTAATACCACTGACAGTAAAGTAATACCACTGACAGTAAAGTAATACCACTGACAGTAAAGTAACACCACTGACAGTAAAGTAATACCACTGACAGTAAAGTAATACCACTGACAGTAAAGTAATACCACGGACAGTAAAGTAATACCACTGACAGTAAAGTAATACCACTGACAGTAAAGTAATACCACTGACAGTAAAGTAATACCACTGACAGTAAAGTAATACCACTGACAGTAAATAATACCACGGACAGTAAAGTAATACCACTGACAGTAAAGTAATACCACTGACAGTAAAGTAATACCACTGACAGTAAAGTAAAACCACTGACAGTAAAGTAATACCACTGACAGTAAAGTAAAACCACTGACAGTAAAGTAATACCACTGACAGTAAAGTAATACCACTGACAGTAAAGTAATACCACTGACAGTAAAGTAATACCACTGACAGTAAAGTAATACCACTGACAGTAAAGTAACACCACTGACAGTAAAGTAATACCACTGACAGTTAAAGTAATACCACTGACAGTAAAGTAATACCACTGACAGTAAAGTAACACCACTGACAGTAAAGTAACACCACTGACATAGTCTGAGAGCAAAGTAATAACACTGAGAGTAAAGTAATACAACAGAAACTGTTTGAAAGCAAAGTAATGACAATGAGATGAAATTAATAACACTGAAACAGTCTGAAAGTAAAGTAATTACGCTGAAACAGTCTGAAAGTAAAGTAATTACACTGAAACAGTCTGAAAGTAAAGTAATAACACTGAAACAGTCTGAAAGTAAAGTAATAACACTGAAACAGTCTGAAAGTAAAGTAATTACACTGAAACAGTCTGAAAGTAAAGTAATTACGCTGAAACAGTCTGAAAGTAAAGTAATTACACTGAAACAGTCTGAAAGTAAAGTAATTACATTGAAACTGTCTGAAAGTAATAAAATAAGACTGATAGTAAAGTAATACCACTGACAGTAAAGTAACACCACTGACAGTAAAGTAATACCACTGACAGTAAAGTAATACCACTGACAGTAAAGTAATACCACTGACAGTAAAGCAATAACACTGACAGTAAAGTAATACCACTGACAGTAAAGTAATACCACTGACAGTAAAGTAATACCACTGACAGTAAAGTAAAACCACTGACAGTAAAGTAATACCACTGACAGTAAAGTAATACCACTGACAGTAAAGTAATACCACTGACAGTAAAGTAATACCACTGACAGTAAAGTAATACCACTGACAGTAAAGTAACACCACTGACAGTAAAGTAATACCACTGACAGTAAAGTAATACCACTGACAGTAAAGTAACACCACTGACAGTAAAGTAACACCACTGACATAGTCTGAGAGCAAAGTAATAACACTGAGAGTAAAGTAATACAACAGAAACTGTTTGAAAGCAAAGTAATGACAATGAGATGAAATTAATAACACTGAAACAGTCTGAAAGTAAAGTAATTACGCTGAAACAGTCTGAAAGTAAAGTAATTACACTGAAACAGTCTGAAAGTAAAGTAATTACACTGAAACAGTCTGAAAGTAAAGTAATTACACTGAAACAGTCTGAAAGTAAAGTAATTACACTGAAACAGTCTGAAAGTAAAGTAATTACGCTGAAACAGTCTGAAAGTAATAACACTGAAACAGTCTGAAAGTAAAGTAATTACACTGAAACAGTCTGAAAGTAAAGTAATAACGCTGAAACAGTCTGAAAGTAAAGTAATTACACTGAAACAGTCTGAAAGTAAAGTAATTACACTGAAACAGTCTGAAAGTAAAGTAATAACACTGAAACAGTCTGAAAGTAAAGTAATTACGCTGAAACAGTCTGAAAGTAAAGTAATAACACTGAAACAGTCTGAAAGTAAAGTAATTACATTGAAACTGTCTGAAAGTAATAAAATAAGACTGATAGTAAAGTAATACCACTGACAGTAAAGTAACACCACTGACAGTAAAGTAATACCACTGACAGTAAAGTAATACCACTGACAGTAAATTAATACCACTGACAGTAAAGTAATACCACTGACAGTAAAGTAAAACCACTGACAGTAAAGTAATACCACTGACAGTAAAGTAATACCACTGACAGTAAAGTAATACCACGGACAGTAAAGTAATACCACTGACAGTAAAGTAATACCACTGACAGTAAAGTAATACCACTGACAGTAAAGTAATACCACTGACAGTAAAGTAATACCACTGACAGTAAAGTAATACCACTGACAGTAAAGTAATACCACTGACAGTAAAGTAACACCACTGACAGTAAAGTAACACCACTGACATAGTCTGAGAGCAAAGTAATTACACTGAAACAGTCTGAGAGTAAAGTAATACCACAGAACAGTAAAGTAATACCACTGAAAGTAAAGTAATACCACTGACAGTAAAGTAATACCACTGACAGTAAAGTAAAACCACTGACAGTAAAGTAATACCACTGACAGTAAAGTAATACACTGACAGTAAAGTAATACCACTGACAGAAAAGTAATACACTGACAGTAAAGTAATACCACTGACAGTAAAGTAAAACCACTGACAGTAAAGTAATACCACTGACAGTAAAGTAATACCACTGACAGTAAAGTAATACCACTGACAGTAAAGTAATACCACTGACAGTAAAGTAATACCACTGACAGTAAAGTAACACCACTGACAGTAAAGTAATACCACTGACAGTAAAGTAATACCACTGACGGTAAAAGTAATAACGGACAGTAAAGTAATACCACTGACAGTAAAGTAAAAATACCACTGACAGTAAAGTAATACCACTGACAGTAAAGTAAAACCACTGACAGTAAAGTAATACCACTGACAGTAAAATAATACCACGGACAGTAAAGTAATACCACTGACAGTAAAGTAATACCACTGACAGTAAAGTAATACCACTGACAGTAAAGTAAAACCACTGACAGTAAAGTAATACCACTGACAGTAAAGTAAAACCACTGACAGTAAAGTAATACCACTGACAGTAAAGTAATACCACTGACAGTAAAGTAATACCACTGACAGTAAAGTAATACCACTGACAGTAAAGTAATACCACTGACAGTAAAGTAACACCACTGACAGTAAAGTAATACCACTGACAGTAAAGTAATACCACTGACAGTAAAGTAATACCACTGACAGTAAAGTAATACCACTGACAGTAAAGTAACACCACTGACATAGTCTGAGAGCAAAGTAATAACACTGAGAGTAAAGTAATACAACAGAAACAGTTTGAAAGCAAAGTAATGACAATGAGATGAAATTAATAACACTGAAACAGTTTGAAAGTAAAGTACTTACGCTGAAACAGTCTGAAAGTAAAGTAATTACACTGAAACAGTCTGAAAGTAAAGTAATAACACTGAAACAGTCTGAAAGTAAAGTAATAACACTGAAACAGTCTGAAAGTAAAGTAATTACACTGAAACAGTCTGAAAGTAAAGTAATTACGCTGAAACAGTCTGAAAGTAAAGTAATTACACTGAAACAGTCTGAAAGTAAAGTATTACATTGAAACTGTCTGAAAGTAATAAAATAACACTGATAGTAAAGTAATACCACTGACAGTAAAGTAACACCACTGACAGTAAAGTAATACCACTGACAGTAAAGTAATACCACTGACAGTAAAGTAATACCACTGACAGTGAAGTAATAACACTGACAGTAAAGTAATACCACTGACAGTAAAGTAATACCACTGACAGTAAAGTAATACCACTGACAGTAAAGTAAAACCACTGACAGTAAAGTAATACCACTGACAGTAAAGTAATACCACTGACAGTAAAGTAATACCACTGACAGTAAAGTAATACCACTGACAGTAAAGTAATACCACTGACAGTAAAGTAACACCACTGACAGTAAAGTAATACCACTGACAGTAAAGTAATACCACTGACAGTAAAGTAACACCACTGACAGTAAAGTAACACCACTGACATAGTCTGAGAGCAAAGTAATAACACTGAGAGTAAAGTAATACAACAGAAACAGTTTGAAAGCAAAGTAATGACAATGAGATGAAATTAATAACACTGAAACAGTCTGAAAGTAAAGTAATTACGCTGAAACAGTCTAAAAGTAAAGTAATTACACTGAAACAGTCTGAAAGTAAAGTAATTACACTGGAACAGTCTGAAAGTAAAGTAATTACGTGAAACAGTCTGAAAGTAATAACACTGAAACAGTCTGAAAGTAAAGTAATTACACTGGAACAGTCTGAAAGTAAAGTAATAACACTGAAACAGTCTGAAAGTAAAGTAATTACACTGAAACAGTCTGAAAGTAAAGTAATTACACTGAAACAGTCTGAAAGTAAAGTAATAACACTGAAACAGTCTGAAAGTAAAGTAATTACGCTGAAACAGTCTGAAAGTAAAGTAATAACACTGAAACAGTCTGAAAGTAAAGTAATTACATTGAAACTGTCTGAAAGTAATAAAATAAGACTGATAGTAAAGTAATACCACTGACAGTAAAGTAACACCACTGACAGTAAAGTAATACCACTGACAGTAAAGTAATACCACTGACAGTAAATTAATACCACTGACAGTAAAGTAATACCACTGACAGTAAAGTAAAACCACTGACAGTAAAGTAATACCACTGACAGTAAAGTAATACCACTGACAGTAAAGTAATACCACGGACAGTAAAGTAATACCACTGACAGTAAAGTAATACCACTGACAGTAAAGTAATACCACTGACAGTAAAGTAATACCACTGACAGTAAAGTAATACCACTGACAGTAAAGTAATACCACTGACAGTAAAGTAATACCACTGACAGTAAAGTAACACCACTGACAGTAAAGTAACACCACTGACATAGTCTGAGAGCAAAGTAATTACACTGAAACAGTCTGAAAGTAAAGTAATACCACTGACAGTAAAGTAATACCACTGACAGTAAAGTAATACCACTGACAGTAAAGTAATACCACTGACAGTAAAGTAATACCACTGACAGTAAAGTAATACCACTGACAGAAAAGTAATACCACTGACTGTAAAGTAATACCACTGACAGTAAAGTAATACCACTGACAGTAATGTAATACCACTGACAGTAAATTAATACCACTGACAGTAAAGTAATACCACTGACAGTAAAGTAAAACCACTGAGAGTAAAGTAATACCACTGACAGTAAAGTAATACCACTGACAGTAAAGTAATACCACTGACAGTAAAGTAAAACCACTGACAGTAAAGTAATACCACTGATAGTAAAGTAATACCACTGACAGTAAAGTAATACCACTGACAGTAAAGTAATACCACTGACAGTAAAGTAATACCACTGACAGTAAAGTAACACCACTGACAGTAAAGTAACACCACTGACATAGTCTGAGAGCAAAGTAATTACACTGAAACAGTCTGAAAGTAAAGTAATACCACTGACAGTAAAGTAATACCACTGACAGTAAAGTAATACCACTGACAGTAAAGTAACACCACTGACAGTAAAGTAACACCACTGACATAGTCTGAGAGCAAAGTAATTACACTGAAACAGTCTGAAAGTAAAGTAATACCACTGACAGTAAAGTAATACCACTGACAGTAAAGTACTACCACTGACAGTAAAGTAATACCACTGACAGTAAAGTAACACCACTGACAGTAAAGTAATACCACTGACAGTAAAGTAATACCACTGACAGTAAAGTAACACCACTGACAGTAAAGTAACACCACTGACATAGTCTGAGAGCAAAGTAATAACACTCAGAGTAAAGTAATACAACAGAAACTGTTTGAAAGCAAAGTAATGACAATGAGATGAAATTAATAACACTGAAACAGTCTGAAAGTAAAGTAATTACGCTGAAACAGTCTAAAAGTAAAGTAATTACACTGAAACAGTCTGAAAGTAAAGTAATTACACTGAAACAGTCTGAAAGTAAAGTAATTACACTGAAACAGTCTGAAAGTAAAGTAATAACACTGAAACAGTCTGAAAGTAAAGTAATTACGCTGAAACAGTCTGAAAGTAAAGTAATTACACTGAAACAGTCTGAAAGTAAAGTAATTACGCTGAAACAGTCTGAAAGTAAAGTAATTACGCTGAAACAGTCTGAAAGTAAAGTAATAACACTGAAACAGTCTGAAAGTAAAGTAATTACACTGAAACAGTCTGAAAGTAAAGTAATAACACTGAAACAGTCTGAAAGTAAAGTAATTACACTGAAACAGTCTGAAAGTAAAGTAATTACACTGAAACAGTCTGAAAGTAACAAAATAAGACTGACAGTAAGTAATACCACTGACAGTAAAGTAAAACCACTGACAGTAAAGTAATACCACTGACAGTAAAGTAATACCACTGACAGTAAAGTAATACCACTGACAGTAAAGTAATACCACTGGCAGTAAAGTAATACCACTGACAGTAAAGTAATACCACTGACAGTAAAGTAATACCACTGATAGTAAAGTAATACCACTGACAGTAAAGTAATACCACTGGGAGTAAAGAAATACCACTGACAGTAAAGTAATACCACTGACAGTAAAGTAATACCACTGACAGTAAAGTAATACCACTGACAGTAAAGTAATACCACTGACAGTAAAGTAAAACCACTGACAGTAAAGTAATACCACTGACAGTAAAGTAATACCACTGACAGTAAAGTAATACCACTGACAGTAAAGTAATACCACTGACAGTAAAGTAATACCACTGACAGTAAAGTAAAACCACTGACAGTAAAGTAATACCACTGACAGTAAAGTAATACCACTGACAGTAAAGTAATACCACTGACAGTAAAGTAATACCACTGACAGTAAAGTAACACCACTGACATAGTCTGAGAGCAAAGTAATAACACTGAAACAGTCTGAAAGTAAAGTAATTACGCTGAAACAGTCTGAAAGTAAAGTAATTACACTGAAACAGTCTGAAAGTAAAGTAATTACGCTGAAACAGTCTGAAAGTAAAGTAATTACGCTGAAACAGTCTGAAAGTAAAGCGATAACACTGAAACAGACTGAGAGAAAAGTAATAACACTGAGATTAAAGTAATAACACTGAGAGTAATAACAGTAATTCCCTCTGAGTGTAAAGTAATAACACTGAGAGTAATAACAGTAATTCCCTCTGAGTGTAAAGTAATAACACTGAGAGTAATAACAGTAATTCCCTCTGAGTGTAAAGTAATAACACTGAGAGTAATAACAGTAATTCCCTCTGAGTGTAAAGTAATACCACAGAGAGTAAAGCACTAACACTGAGAGTTAAAGTAATACCACAGACAGTAATTGAGTGGGTGAAACACAGAAAAAGGTTTCACAGAGATCCAGTAAATTGGCCATTCATTATCAGGCTGCATGGAAGAGGGACTCCAAAGAGACAATGGAGCTCCTAGTAATTCAATCTAAGCATGTACTTACATAAAAGAATGAGATAATCAACTCTAGAACTACACTGTGGAGGCTGGCTGCGCTGGGCTGGAGAGAGGGGGGAGAGGGGGAGAGGGGGAGAGGGGGGAGACCGGGATGGTTCTAGGAGATTGTGTGTTGCCCACATACAGAATTCTACAATCATCTCTAAAGCTAAGAAAATATATCTGGCATTGTTTCTCCTACAGGCTGTCTGCTGTTCGTAGAGAACTCAAAGGGGATGACATTAAAGGTGCAGTTATAAGAGGTGAAAGGAAACGGAATAAAGAACAAGTGCACTGGACGGGGACGGGGACGGGGACGGGGACGGGGACGGGGACGGGGACGGGGACGGGGACGGGGACGGGGGGACGGAGGGCGGGGGGGGGGTAATTTCTAGGAATTTATCTTAGGATCCGCTCTCCGCTGCTCAATTGATATGTAGTTGATTTGAAACAACAACCCTCAGGGCCTCACTGGGGACACTTTTAGATTTTACGCATGGATATATCTGGTTAACTCCCCATTTACCAAGACAACAGGCCCTGACAGCACAAACAACTTACTGCTGCTGCCACCTGGGGGGGAGGAAGAGGGCGGGAGGGAGGGAGGGAGGGAGGGAGGAGGGAGGAGGGGCGGGAGGGAGGGAGGGAGGGAGGGAGGGATTCAACCCTACAGTCCCCTTCGAATACACACAAATATAAAAGGGAAGATGGAGAGAGAGAATATATTTGTATGGCTCTGTAAGCCGTCTCTGTCTGAGTGTGGTATGAATATGTAACAGGACAGTTTCATAACTGTGTCTGTAAACAGCCTCAGTCTAAATGATGCTGCATTCACTGATCATGCTGATGACATCATAATGTATCACACCATCTGCTGTCATCACGTTGTTTCCATCTACATTTGCCTCAGTTGGAAAATAATTCATCTAACTTTTTTCGGTATTGTGATACTTGTTTTGCCATTGTTTCAGATAATATAAATATTGATATGAAGACAGATAATATATTTCCAGGGTTACAGGGTTAGGGGTACAGGGTTATACAGATATCATGTGTATTTTACAGGGTTAGGGGTACAGGGTAATACAGATATTATGTGTATTTTACAGGGTTAGGGGTACAGGGTAATACAGATATCATGTGTATTTTACAGGGTTAGGGGTACAGGGTAATACAGATATCATGTGTATTTTACAGGGTTAGGGGTAGGAGGGTAATACAGATATCATGTGTATTTTACAGGGTTAGGGGTACAGGGTAATACAGATATCATGTGTATTTTACAGGATTAGGGGTAGGAGGGTAATACAGATATCATGTGTATTTTACAGGGTTAGGGGTACAGGGTAATACAGATATCATGTGTATTTTACAGGGTTAGGGGTAGGAGGGTAATACAGATATCATGTGTATTTTACAGGGTTAGGGGTACAGGGTAATACAGATAGCATGTGTATTTTACAGGGTTAGGGGTACAGGGTAATACAGATAGCATGTGTATTTTACAGGGTTAGGGGTACAGGGTAATACAGATAGCATGTGTATTTTACAGGGTTAGGGGTACAGGGTAATACAGATAGCATGTGTATTTTACAGGGTTAGGGGTACAGGGTAATACAGATAGCATGTGTATTTTACAGGGTTAGGGGTACAGGGTAATACAGATAGCATGTGTATTTTACAGGGTTAGGGGTACAGGGTAATACAGATATCATGTGTATTTTACAGGGTAATACAGATACCATGTGTATTTTACAGGGTTAGGGGTACAGGGTAATACAGATACCATGTGTATTTTACAGGGTTAGGGGTACAGGGTAATACAGATAGCATGTGTATTTTACAGGGTTAGGGGTACAGGGTAATACAGATAGCATGTGTATTTTACAGGGTTAGGGGTACAGGGTAATACAGATAGCATGTGTATTTTACAGGGTTAGGGGTACAGGGTAATACAGATAGCATGTGTATTTTACAGGGTTAGGGGTACAGGGTAATACAGATAGCATGTGTATTTTACAGGGTTAGGGGTACAGGGTAATACAGATAGCATGTGTATTTTACAGGGTTAGGGGGTACAGGGTAATACAGATAGCATGTGTATTTTACAGGGTTAGGGGTACAGGGTAATACAGATAGCATGTGTATTTTACAGGGTTAGGGGTACAGGGTAATACAGATAGCATGTGTATTTTACAGGGTTAGGGGTACAGGGTAATACAGATATCATGTGTATTTTACAGGGTTGGGGTACAGGGTAATACAGATATCATGTGTATTTTACAGGGTTAGGGGTACAGATTTACATTTACATTTTAGTCATATAGCAGACACTCTTATCCAGAGCGACTTACAGTTAGTGAATACATTATTTTTTTATACTGGCCCCCCGTGGGAATCGAACCCACAACCCTGGCGTTGCAAACGCCATGCTCTATCAACTGAGCTACATCCCTGCCGGCCATTCCCTCCCCTACCCTGGGCCAATTGTGCGCCGCCCATGAGTCTCCCGGTCGCGGCCGGCTGCGACAGAGCCTGGATTCGAACCAGGATCTCTAGTGGCACAGTTTGCACTGCGATGCAGTGCCTTAGACCACTGCGCCACTCAGGAGTACAATTTAGTGTCCTCATAGGATCTCATAGGAGAGTACAGTACTGTTTACTTAAATCAAAAGGGAAAATAAACAGATATAAAGAGTGAGTGGGTGTGAGAAAGAAAAAAATGCAACAATGTCCATCTTGTTAAAAAAAATATCTGTCTAGAGAGTTGGGGGAAGGGAAGGGTGAATAGTCTTCGTCTTCTTTCGTTCTGTGATAGTTGTTTCATTCACACAGATATCATGTGTATTTTACAGGGTTAGGGGTACAGGGTAATACAGATATCATGTGTATTTTACAGGGTTAGGGGTACAGGGTAATACAGATATCATGTGTATTTTACAGGGTTAGGGGTACAGGGTAATTGTCACTACAGAGGAAGTGACCCCATTGAGAGTACTGATCCTGTCTGACCGCCCGGTGTCCTCCGACCCCATGACAGGCCAGGTTACAGAGGAAGTGACCCCATTGAGAGTACTGATCCTGTCTGACCGCCCGGTGTCCCCCGACCCCATGACAGGCCAGGTTACAGAGGAAGTGACCCCATTGAGAGTATTGATCCTGTCTGACCGCCCGGTGTCCTCCGACCCCATGACAGGCCAGGTTACAGAGGAAGTGACCCCATTGAGAGTACTGATCCTGTCTGACCGCCCGGTGTCCCCCGACCCCATGACAGGCCAGGTTACAGAGGAAGTGACCCCATTGAGAGTACTGATCCTGTCTGACCGCCCGGTGTCCTCCGACCCCATGACAGGCCAGGTCAGGGGTCAGAGGTCAGGGTGTGA